>NC_057801.1:418282884-418297739 GCF_018294505.1 Triticum aestivum | reverse complement strand
AGGGGGCCCCCAGCTAGCTAAATGTGTATTGCGTCCGGCCAGAAGCAGCAGTAGTAACCAAGGAACAGCAGGCCCACGGGAGGAACGAGAGGACAGTCACGCCACCGAGTCGCGAGCTGAAATCGCGCCTGTGCACCTATAGATCGATCTTGCCTCGGAAAAAAAAACCTACAGATCGATCTCCTTCTTATAATCTTTTTCCGATCGATCCGCATCTCTTGTACCCGATCGCTAGCCTCCCTGGCAAGCTCACCCAATCGCCAGCGCTAGGGGTAGCAATCCTCCTTGGCCGGAGACGGGAGACCCACATCGCAGGAAAGAGGAGAAGAAAGCCATGCCAAGGGGAGGCCTCATGCCCACCACTCACCGGGATAGTGTGATTTCAATCCATGGAAAAAAGGTACGTCTCAATCATCAAGAAACGGATGACCTATGCGATTTTATCATGATAATGGGTAAAGATTTATAAATGATTCAATATGACATCTCCATTGTTCTAATAGGGTTATCAATAATCGATCGATTAAATATTGTTAGGGGTGTATATTGTCAGAGATTTGACCTTTATGAGTTTAGCGTGATAATCGGTAAGATTTTATTGAGTTGGTCTAGTGCCTTTGTAAATTCACACTAGTTTTTGAATTACTAATTTCTTTTTAAAAGTTTATCACATTTATGTCATCTAAGTATGCATTCAGAAATATTACAAAAATAAATTAAGTTAGTATGCACAACATTAAGTTAGTATGTCATCTAATTCACAATAAATTATGTTATATATATATATATACACACACACACACACACATATACATACATCGATTATTGTTTTAGTATTTATATTAAGGGCCCCGGGCTATAGTTTCGCCCCGGGCACCCGGAATCTCAGGACCGGCCCTGATTCCTCGCCGACGACGGGGTTCCGCGGTGGGGCGTGTGAGCTTGATGCTCTCGGCCATGGCGTTGCGCGGTGATGCAGGGGCGAAGCAAGGCGTGTGCGCGTGCAGCGGCGGGTGTGTGACGTGGTGCAAGAAACAGGGAGACGCGGGCGTCGCGTTGGTGTAGACGGAAGTGGTGTGCAGCGAGGTGCGCGAGCACGAGCTCGAGGTCACGGCCATGGCGGCCGAAACCAGCGACGCGCGGACGATGGCTATGCGAACAACGAGACCAGAGAGAGATGGGGAGGATCGGGGCTTCACCGTGGGGGTGCTGCTGGAGTCGAACACGGTCACGGGTGACCGGAGACGGCGGGAGGACGCGATGATCGACGGAGGCGCTCGGGTCCGTGAAGCAGAGGAAGATGACGAAGATGACGTCGAGGAACTTGGCGATCCGGTCTCGGGGAGTCGCGGAACTTGCCGCAGAGGAAGACGACGACCGGGAGATGCTGGCTACGCCGGGCTCGAGCTCAGCTCGGCTGGTAATGGCGATGGCGACGACAGGGGCGTGGGGAGCTTACCTCGCGGCGGGAGGAGGTAGAAGAGGGGAAAACGGAGCAAGGAGGAAACCCTAGGGTTGGGGCAGGATTATATAGGAGAAAGGGAGCAGCTCCGCCCGTCAAATTGTTAGCAACCTAACAATATCTTCTCTCGATCTAGTACTCTTCTCACGAATTCTTGTAGCAATTTAGGAATTACAATCACAGGATATAAGAATTGGGGAAGGAGGAGGAAGGGGAAGAAGATAGCCGCTGCCGCCGGGTTTCGTGATCCACTGGATGAGTAGAGCGTTGCCTTCTCCCTGGTACTTGTAGTTTGTAGCGCTCGATGGTCTCCCGATGGGCCAGGCCCATGTACCGGTCCCGAGGTAAGCCCACGTACCAGTCAGGGGAGGGCTCCTGACATCCCTCCCTTCTTGAATTCGGCTTGACCCCAAGCCGACACCACCCAGAACCGCCCGAATCCCATTGCAGTCGATGTTGTTTGATTTGATCATAGTCACGATGGTCGCCAAAGCCGTGGTGGACTTCGACGATGTAGGAGCAGTTGATGTGGCCAATTGGAGCCCCACCTAAGAAGGCGACGAGGAAGTAGCCCTTGTCAACACAGCGATGATCGGAGTCGAGGTAGTACTCATGGTCGATGGAGCCTTGTGCGGAGATGACGGCGACGGTGATGACACCCCTCCCTTCTTGAAAGTGCCCTTGGTTGTAGCTGGTACTGGGCACTTGAGTCGATTGGAGTCCAGACGGCCGATGAAGTGAAATATCACTGGCGTGGATGAGGTAGCGCTTGTGGACGACGGGACCTTGCTCGAAGGCAGCGGCGGTAGCTATGATGTCGCTCTCTCCTCGGAATTGTTCCACACCAATGTCATTTCCATCATATTCTGTACCAATCGCAGTCCTCTTTGGTGGAAGCAGTTTTGAGTGCATGCATGCCATGCTTCCTTTTGGAAATGGGACTTGCACAAAAAGGAGAGAAGCCGTAGCAAATAAACTGGTATATGAATAATGGAGCTTTGTTGCCAATTGTATAGTCTAAACCCCAAGTAAGCTGAGAATCTGCGAACACCAACCAGAAGGATTGGCCTTACCACAGCAAACTAGTTGATGTAACAGCCCAAACACTACATATTGCCACGGATGTTTACCACAGTTAATCTGCCGTGCTTCACTAATGCTAGCTAGAGCAGTAGTTCGCAATGGCTAAAAATGTACTAACTGAAGACCACTACTGGAAAATTCTATGCTCGGAGCGCCTGATTTATGTATGCTCCGAAACCCATGCGCAACCATAGTAGCAACACAGAAGTGATTTTGTTTAGGAGCAGTAGGAATATGACATGCACAGAGTTCCAAAGTCCATTGTTTACCTTCATGGGAGAGCTGCTTACTGAAACATGATTTGACACTGTCCTGTGTCAAAGCCCACAAGCACCAGAACTGAACTGGGAGTATCCTTATGCAATTTCCAAGTAGACTGAGCCACCATTCCCTTATATTGCTAATGTGATCACTCGCATCTATGCCAAAGACCTTAATAGCAATGTTCACTGCAATCTGTACTTGAATAGAGGAAGGCCACGGTTGCTGATTGATTTTGTCCCGCAACGTTGGTAGAAGCAAGTTTTTACTCTCGGACACAATACGAACTACATGCCTCAGGGATAGCATAGGCTTCCTCATCGACTCATGGCCAGAGAAGACTGTACTGTACACATGAATAGCAGCAACAAATGACTTGAGGCCTGTAGGAATAGTTTCTTCTGATGTTTTCTCTCGCACAGGTTGCCTGACCGCAAGTTGAATTCCAGCTCGCAAACCAAATAAATGTTCAGGCCGGCATCGTCCACTCCCCTTAAATTCCTCTTGATGACAAAATTGCCAAAGCACCAAGATACTCATAATCTGTACTGCTCCCAGCATTTTTCCATGAATAGGAATCCCCCAAACAGCAGCATAAACCAGTACCACATGCGACCAATCTCTAGTGCTCCACAATTTCTCAAGACAAAGCGACTAGCTAACTCACTGACGTGCGTACGAATAATAAACTGATGCTGACTGAATTCCACAATTTGTAGTTCAGACCAAAGGTGTACTGCTCGAGGAGTGTCGGATGGTAACAGAAACTGAAACTTGTGCACAAGGCCGGGCCTACGATCAGATGTTTTCTTCATAAAACTGAGAGTCCATGCAACTCTCCTTTGAAATTGTTCACAAGAGCTGTGCAGTGCAGATTGGATGGTGCACTCCCTGCTATTTGTTCGAACATGAGCAGAAGCAGGAATCATCTCACTATAACAAGTGGGAACCAAGAAAGTGAGCTGCCCAGAAGGCCATGGTTGCAACTCCACAGAAGTGACAAACAAAGTCTGTAACTGAATAGGAAGATGCCATTCTGGCAACTTGATTTTCATCCTTGGCTGGTGGTCAGGTGGCCACCACAGAGAGCCAATGTCACCATCCACAGCCTTGCCAAGGACCTGCATATCATCATCAGTTGTGATCTGCACTCGAATTGGAGGCGGCCATGGTTGCTGCTTGATGCCCTGATCAACTTCGTGGATGTGGTATCCCGTCGAACGCCTTACATGCGCCAGTGCATCTGACTGAAGAACAACAGCAGGCGGCAGCGAGGAGGTCGAGGGGGCAACCGAATGCATCAATTTCGCCGGGCGTGAGAGCAGCGGCACCGTCATGACTGAAGGGAACGCCCCTGTGCCGTTGTCCTGGTTCGAGCATTCTGTCGAACAGGTCAGGGGCTTGTCGTCGATGGAGTCCTCAAACGCATCGTGGAGGACCACCTGGGCCTCGGTGGTTTTTAAGGGGATGCCGGGGAGGACGGCGAGCTCGGTGATGGCTACTGGAATAGCCTCCACCCAGTGGCGGAGACAGGCCCCAGGCAGCCCGAGCCGCTGCCTGGGGCGTGGGCGCTGATTCCTTCATTGACTGTAGCTACAGTGCGGCACTGTAGCTACAGTGCTCTGAAGGTTGTCTGGGTCGGCCTGGGGCGTATAGTATTCCTGGCGCCGCCGCTGCCTCCACCCATGTGTGCTCGTCCATACCCGTGTCAGGGATGTGGCGGTTGCTGTCGAGGGAAGACTCAGGGAAGTGCCGTGGACCTCCTCGTCGATGGTGGGTGAAGTAGTCGTGGATGCGAGGTCGATGAGACGAGGTAGCAGTAGCAGGAGGAGGGAAGGCAGGCAGATCGACTTGCGAGGTAGCCCCGACTGGATCGCCCGCACGCGCGACCGCGAACTCGGCCTTGATGCTATCCATCTGCGCCGATAGCTGCGCGAGAAACCACAACATCTGCTCGTCTGCGGTCATGGCGTCACACTCCGGTGGATAGACGAGGGAACAAGGAGCCTTCTCCAGATCGGACATGGTGACGTAGCCGGTGGAAATTGGGGAAATCAGATGTGGTGGTGGGTGGAATTTTTTGGAGGAATTTGTACTGGCTCTGAATACCAGATGTTAGCAACCTAACAATATCTTCTCTCGATCTAGTACTCTTCTCACGAATTTGTGTAGCAATTTAGGGATTACAATCACAGGATACAAGAATTGGGGAAGGAGGAGGAAGGGGAAGAAGATAGCCGCCGGCGCCGGGTTTCGTGATCCATTGGATGAGTATAGCGTTGCCTTCTCCCTGGTACTTGTAGTCTGTAGCGCTCGATGGTCTCCCGATGGGCCAGGCCCATGTACCAGTCCCGAGGTAAGCCCACGTACCAGTCAGGGGAGGGCTCATGACACAAATCGACCGGACTGCCGACGTGGAGGCTCTGGATGTCCTGCCGTACAGAAGGTTGAAGAAGAACAGTGGATTCACTCGAGTTTTGGGCTGGCTGGGCTGAAAGAGGTATGCGAGGTGGGCTGCTATGCTAGGCTGCTATACAGCAGCTACTACTTCTTCTTTCTTTTAGTTTTCTTCAGACAGAAAAATAAAGACCGAAAAGGGCAAGAATATAGGAGAGGGTTTAGAGAGATATGAGAATATCCCTGGAATCCTGATTTTATGCAGAATTTTAATAAATTGCTTTGGGCATTTTTAGGGACAGAAAAATATTTCAAGTGTGAATTTACATCAAACTTGAGTCATTTTTGAACCCTACCAAAACAACTCCAAATGGGATGAGACTTGGCATAGAGGTATAATGTATTGAGTATGATCATCAGGAAATAAATGAACATTAATAGAGGAGGGAATAATGTCACTTGCAAAAACATGAAGGAAGAAGGAAGGGAGAGGTGATGATACATGGGCATATGGCTTGAGAGATCTAGTAAGGGCTGATGCACACACAACATGAAGAATGCAACCCACATGATGAGCATGATGAAATGCAAAATGACAAGGGTACAATGCAACATAACAAGTGAGATGAGCATGGTGCGAGAAGCAAATATATGGCAAGGCACTCAACATGATCACGGCATAAACATATATGAATGAAATATGCAAAATAATTATGATAATGCAACAAACACAAAAAAAAAACACGACAACAACTGAAATAAATGGAAGGCAACTGGAGCATCGGTCTCGGGGCGTTACAGCTTGGTGAAAGGTTCTGCGCGATTTTAGAACTTTTTATATGGGTTTTCTGGGAGCAACTAATTAACGGAGCTTTCGCAGAAGTCTAGTTGACCTGGTAGCGCATCAAGTGGTGCATCCAGTAGTAGTCATGTGTTGTGCGCTGACGCACACTTGGGATTTTATTTTATTTTCTTCCCATGTTTTTGCAATTTTTTTGTCTTTTCAGCGTTTGGGGTTTCATTGGTAGAAAAATTTGTTTTTGTATAAAATAGAATCGGGAAGTTGCGCTTCCCTAAAAGGGAAAAGCATAGTCTATGACTAGCTTAGCCCGCGCGGCGACACGCCGCGCCCGTCGATAATTCGCGACTATATGTAGACTATGGTCTAAAAAATATATTAGTAGATAGTTATTAATTCATTATCAATTAAAAAAAGCATAGCAATACATAAAAGGTTAAAAATGTCAAAAAAGTACATATATTGTTACAACCATGCAAATGCATGGGCACAAATAGAACGATAAACAACCACACAAAAAATAGAACACAAACATTGAAACACCTCTAATAAGACCTATTTATTAAAACCATATATAATCCACCCTACATAGTGTGCTGTATATGAAATACAAACGTATTGCAGGAAGAAATAGCAATCGGTTTTCACGGGGCTAGATCATTCTGGTATAGCCTCCTTCAGGATTAGTGCCCGTAATAAAGTGGTACAAAGCTTTTTCAAATTTCTGGACACGTCCGATAGGTGGGTGTGCTCATGTGTACGTGATAATGGGATCCTCGCTATGTGGACACCGAGAATACATGTAAACAGATCTGAGAAGTTGTTGCATTTTTTTTGCTAGGATCATTGTTTGCCTTGTGAACTCATTCTACTGAGCAGCCACTTGTTGACGGGCCATGTTGAATTGCCTTTGCTTGGTTTATGCCTTCTCTTATGCCGTAAACAGTCACAATTGTGACTTCAAGTGCGTAGTAGTTGTGGTCGTTGATGAAAATGTTGTAATCTGCCCAGATGCATTTTTTAGAAAAGGAGGACGCCCCCGGCCTCTGCATCTGGACGATGCATACGGCCACTTTATTAATTATTGACACAAGACCGTACAGAGTCATACAACAATAAGTCTAAAGCCACCAAACTAAGCAACAACTGTCGCTATCCCTATCCAGTTAATGTAGGGGCGGTGAAAGTCTGGGCCTAATACCAAACAGACCACATAGCCAAACCTAAACATCTAAAGACTTGAGGTCCCACCCAGGACGCCTGCCGGGTATGGGCATCCACCAGTCTGGCATGCTTCTCAACCAGGACCCCTGCCGGGTATGAGGCCGCCGCAGCCACCTGCCACGAATCCATCTTCAGAGCTGTACTGCTGCATCAACCTTGGCCGGTCCAACTGCCGTCGACGCCACCATGACGCCAGGCAGCGTCACCCTCCTGCGCGAGTCCATCTCCGCTCATCAGGCGCCGAGTCTCCACTGCGCCACGCCGCCGAGATCCGCCATCATCAATGGAGCAGTTGAAACACCGCTCCTCCTCTTGTCCCCTCCAACCAGCACTCGCTCCAAAACGATGCCCCCAGGAGGGAGAACGGTACCAATAGCACCGTCATCGTCCGATCCGGTAGATCCGGATCTAGGGTTTCCCCCGGAACTTCCCGATCAGGTTGATGAGACTTGCAACGACGATGCCTCCAGAAGGAAACGACGTCTGAGACGCCGCCATCGTCCGCCAAGACCGCAGTCTGGCGCGATTTTCACCGGAAGCCACGTCTTCCCGACCTCGTGGCTGGCTGGAACCGAGCGGAACCTCGCCACGAAGACGTATGTTGCCGTCGGTACTCCGGCGGAGATCCGGCATCTCCTCACCGGTCCCTCCACGCGCCGCCGGTCGGCGAAAGGCCTCCCCGCGGCGGATCCAAACGGGGCGTTGGATCCGCAGTAGCCGTCGTCACCATCACGAGCAGGACAGCCCACCTCGCCGGATGGGGCGCTGCCACCGCCGCCGTCCATGCAGGGCCGCCGCTCCGCCGGCGATGGTGCTTAGGCCCCCGCCGCACAGCCCAGAATCTCCGTCCTAGCCGCCGCCGTTGGATCGCATAAGAAGGGCCGCCCCCGTCGCCTCAGATGGGATCCGCCCGCCTTCCCCGCCCAGAAACTTTGGCACCGGGCCCGCCGCCACCGCGGCCCACGCCGGCGGCAACGGCGGCAGGAAGGGGTGGAGGGAGAGGTGCTGGCGGCGCTAGGGTTGGGGCCCCTGGCGTCTGCCCAGATGCATGCATTACAAGGCCATTTGAGCAGCCTTTTCTTTAGCCTCATCTTCCGTCTCGGCCGGTTCTCCTTCATATGTCATTGAAGATTCCCTATGGCTGCCTTCTTGACGTGGCAAGCCTATCAAGACAGATGCTTGCACCATGCCTGAATGATTGTACCAGTGAGTATAACCTTGTATTTTTAAGCCAGTTGCCAAACCTACTGCTTCGAGGATTGGACGTCTTGAAATGTATACTGAGCTCCCCAGTTGTATATACAAATATTAAACAATATTTTGTTTAGTTGTAAGAGAAGAAAAGCCGTGAAATATTGGATAGGAGTGAGTGTTTACCGAACTGTTTGCATTGCTGCCATTGAACTGATGATGATCTTCTAAGGAGCTTAATGTTGGGTGCTTGCCTTTCTTCTTATCTACTTCCATAAGGAGACACAAATTTTTTGTCTTTTCAGCGTTTGGGGTCTCAGTTGTGTCGTGTTTGCTTGTGTGTGAACTCTGATTTTCTCTGGTGGCGTGTGAACTGTGACTTCTTTAAATAGTCCGCGAGTCGTCGTTGTAGATCTTTGAGTTCGCCAAATGGCATATATTCTCTATATGGTGCTTCTTTCCGCGACACGCTTGGCTCCACGTGCAAGTGAGAAGATGCACGGGCGGCTGTCCGTTGATCTGAGCTTGCAAGTGGTCATGAGGGTCTCTACACGATTTGTTCTACTGACAGACGGCCATGAGGTTAAACGGTTGAGGTCGCGGCCGTGCCACTTCAAGCTACTGTACTATGTGTCTCCTAGATCAGGGTCCGCTGCAAAGAACGCCATTTAGATGAACACATGCAGAAGTAGGACGGCGGGGAGACTGGTCAGTAAACTGAAGGAGAAGTAAGCGGTGAGCTTGTGCGACCCTTTTTCTTTTTAGTGCCATGCATGCATGCAAGAGCAATGACTACAGCGATGTGACCACGTAGCATGTAATCTGTGTGATGGGACTACGTGTATGTTTGCACGTTTCTGCATGTAAAATTTTCGTTTAAAAAAGGATAAATATCTCATTTGGCAACTATTTATTCTTCATGCTATAATTTATCACACAGTAATGTGGTTGACCATCTGCTTCCGTGTACGTAATTAATTCTGTCTGACAAACTGGTCACGATCTTCTTCAACATTTCACGATCTTGTGCACCCTGAATCATGAAGAGTGGTAACATCTTATAAAATTAATCCAAATTATAGTACCATCTTCAACATTTCAGTATAGTAAACACATGGCATGAGCCCTGAAAAATCGAAAAAAGAAGAAGAAGGCCAGTACTGCTAATGAAGACCGTAGCTTGCTCACGAAATTCTCAGAGAAGAATACTGTATCCCTGGGGAGGGGTGGCGCCATGCCAGCTCTGGGTCACGACTCACGACCATATGCATGTGAGTTCAATTCGTCCGAGCGCAGGGGCCATGGCACCATGACAGCAACCCACGCACCACACACGGCGCAGCCGAAGAATGCAAGCCGCGCGAGAGGCAGCGCAAGGGGCGTCACCGCGTCAGGGTGCATGGCCAAGAGCGAGCTGGAGGCACTCGTCGCGTGCTCACCTTCCTGCAGCTGACACGGAGGCGGAAAGACATATGGAGCTGGGGGCACCTTCTCGCATCTGCTTTGGCGGTAGCCTAGCTTAGGCCGCATCTCTTGATGACGACGACAAGGGGCGGACGGCTCCGGTAGTAGTGGGCGGCGGGGCACTCACGGTCTGGGCGGGCGTGGGGTCGAGGTGCCAGTGACGTGGGAAACTCGCATGCCAAGCACGAGGTACACCTTGGCGACATAGGACGGAGGGGTGTTGGTGCTCTGGGCAGGCGTGAGCTCGAGCCGTCGACAAGCTAGGCGAGCTCAAGGTCAGAAACATCACCACCACATATGCACCTGCGACGCCGACACGCCGTCAATGACAGTGAAGAAGGCGACGTGTCATCACCGCTGCCTGCGTTCCGCCGTCGCCTCTTCTGGTTCATAGCCTCTGCATACTCGCCATCGGAGTGATTCCAAAAGTTGGGTTGTGGTAAAGCTGAGGCCAGGAAAGAAAGCGCCGGCGTTGCAAACGGAGTGGTCGATCCGCTCGGCCGCGGCCGCCAATCCCTTGCTACCAAAAAAAGAGTAAAAGTGCAGCAAAAGAAAACTAAACAAGGGGAAGAGGGACACCGGACATATGGGAGAATGACCTTGCCTGGGCCATGGATGGGATCGAGCGGACGGCGGTGCGTGCATGAGTCGTATTCCTTGTCCGCCGGCGTAGAGCCCGATCGCGGACGCCGGACGTCGACTCCATGAAGTTGAGCATCGTCGCGGCCGACCGCCCCGCGAACAGCAAAGAATTGTCCTCTGGATCAACGAACACATAAACGGACTAGTTGAACATACCAACATGCACAGAACACGACGAACGGCGAGCACCACAGCGACCACACAGCAATGAATGAGATGCAGACAGTTCATCGCCAACGGGAGCCTCCTAGTTAAACTGACCGATCTGCAGCAGAAACACGACCCCCGCCGTTGCACACGACCCCGCCGTGGCGGGCGACCCCGGCGGCCTCAACCAGAACGAAGAGTACCAGGAAAAACCATCACTAAATACGAACACAGATGAGCAGAAAGCACGGACCGAAAGACAAAGAAACAGCAAGAGGGGAAGTCCATATTTATAGGAGCCTCGAGGGAGTTCAAAACCTGTTCGAACACGGCCATCTAGCCGCGAGACGATCAGAAGGCGCGACCCAAGCGGCAGACGACTATATGTGGCAGGACAACAACGCATGTGTGTTACAAAACGAAGGCAAATTCCAAACGAACACCCACGCATCATGGTTACAGGAAAACAACTGAAAACGCGAGAAAAATGGGCCGACGTGCCGAGTAGTGCGACACCCACGCGCATGCATCCACTAAGGGTGAAAAAAATAGAGCAAAAAAGCAAGCAAAGCGGCAATCAAGCGATGGGCATGCAAAACCAATCGGAAGCCGACAAACGTTACGTAGTCAAATCAACCATGGCCACAGCGCGCGCATTGCGGTCAAATAAAAACAGCACGACCCGACTGACGATCGGCCCATCGCAAACTCCCGAGGAAATCAAACCTGAACTGCTAGAGCCACATGAAACTACACACAGCCAGATCCCCCAGTAAATCACGTGGCAGTATCCTGTTGGCTGGTTTTTGACTGATAGAAAAAAGTCAAAAAAACCAGGTAAACTAAACCTGGCTAGGTTTAGTAAGTATTATTATTATTATTATTATGTATGTATAATGTATAATTCCTGGAAAAAAGAGAGGAACCGCACATGCTTCTATGAGAACCACGACTAGACTTCCCGAGGAAACACAAATGTGTTTTGGGCTTTTAGTTTTTTTATTTTTTTATTTTATGTCATTTTTCATATTTTTGTGCAAAAAAGTTCATCGAAACTTATTAACATGATATCTAGATTGGAAGAACTCGATGTGAGAAATACAATGGTGAAAACGGATAATGATTTGGACGCACAGTTTAAAAATAAAACATTTAAAAAATCTACGAAAAATGGGGGAAACCAGGTATTCCACTACCTGTCGGCATAAAAGAAGAGTGACCTTCGTAAAGGATACCCGTTTATTACCGATTTCGATGTTTTTCTCCCACTTTTTAGGTTTATTGTTCTTTGTTTCTTCAACCTTTTTGTTTTTAATCCATGATAATTTTTCAAAATCATAAATATTTTTAAAAATAGCACACATTTTCAAATTGAACATTTTTTGAATTAGTTAATATTTTAAAAAGTCAAACATCTTTTCATATTCATGAACATTTTTAAATCCATGAATGTTTTTCAAATTCATCAATATATTTTACAATTCCAAAACACACATGTTATGAACATTTTACAAATTCTGTAATGTTTTTTAAATTCACAAAAAATTGCCAACATTCTTAAAATTGATGATTTTTTTTTCAAATTTGAGCATATTTATTTAGTCGTGAATAGTTTTAAATTTTTTGAGAATTTTCCTAAAATTTATTAACATTTTTAACATTCATGAACATTCTTAAAACATGATTTTTTTGAACCAGTGAACAGTTTCCAATTTACCTAACACATTTTCAAAATTGTGAAAGTTTTTTGAATTCGTGAACAATTTTTAGATTCATGAACATTCTTCGAAGTCATTCATAAATTTTAAATCCATGAACATTTTGAAAACTTTGAACCCTTTTTCGAATTTGAACGTTTTCAAATTCGTGACCATTTTTATAATTCATGGACATTTTTTCAGCTATGTGAACATTTTTAAAACTCATTAACATTTTTTGTGAAAAAATGAATTCAATGTTAATACATGGGAAAAGTGGATTCGTGGTATGCCTCATCGATAATCCCCAAGTGCAATGAATCATCGTATCACTTTCCAAAGATGGTAGTTGTAAGTATGGAGTGTCCAACACACAATAAGCTAAAGGTAGGATCAATCTTCTCTCAGGTCCTATCTGTCACTGATACAACCCTACGTACACCGAGTGTCATGATTTTGTCACGACATATGTCCTCATAGGAGAACTAAGTTGTGAGGACATTGCTACTAAGTGAAAGCTTGGATGGGCTTTGTTGGGGATATGACCCCATGGTATAACCCATCCTAATAGGGCTGGGTCAGATCACTGACGACTTAAGAAGCTGGGCCTCGCATGGGCCAAGATGACCAGGGTGCAATATTAAGAAGGGCGGCTCACGAGATGGGCTGGCTTAAAACCCAGACATAGAAGACGGCCCGGAGGTGTAACCCGCCATGTGACGACTTGTCTTGTAAGGCAAGGCGACCTAGAGTAGGGTTCGGGCACCAATTGTAACCCGACCCAGACTCTTGTAAGCCGGCGGCCTCGACCTGCATATAAAGGTTAGTCCCCGACATAGAATAGGGCAAGTAACAATCAATTGATAGCTAGATCAAGCGAATCCGCTCCCTTGTAATCGATACTCAAGCGGTAGTAACAAGAGCAGGAGTAGGCTTTTACCTCCACCGCGAGGGGCCGAACCTGGGTAAACCCGTGTCTCTCGTCCCGCTCAACCCCGACAAGTTAATAACCATAGCGATGGCCCCACATCCAAGTCCTTTCACGAGGGGATATGCCGTGACAAAACCACGACAGTTGGCGCCCACCGTGGCGCCAGCGCATGGCGGTTTTGAGTTATTGAAGGGCTCTTTCCCAGGGATACGCCGTTGGCAGGATGACCAAGAGTCGCTGCGGCAAGCTCTACATCGACGACGTTGGCTGGGGTCCCAAGGCCGACTTAATTGAGTATGGGTAACGGTTCCCCTTCAGCCGAATCCACGTCTTCATCAGCAAG
This sequence comes from Triticum aestivum, assembly GCF_018294505.1. Classification (NCBI taxonomy): domain Eukaryota; kingdom Viridiplantae; phylum Streptophyta; class Magnoliopsida; order Poales; family Poaceae; genus Triticum; species Triticum aestivum. The sequence continues at coordinate 418,284,098 of NC_057801.1, read as the reverse complement.
ATCGGCGGATCAGAGCCTGAGCCGCACATATGCACCGACATCGTCGAGCCGGTTCAGCGCACGCAACCCGCCCGGGTCCAAGCCGGGCGGATGCACGTTTTTGTGGGCTTCACGCAAGGTGTGAAACTTGCGGAAAATTATACATCTGGGGGAGAGACTCTCATCTACTCAGGTGATGAGTTCTCGACCGGAGAGACGGGGTCAATCTACCAGCTTCAAAATGGTGGGCTTGGGTGCTGTTCTGATGGTGACAGTATTCTGGACCTCTACGAGCCGCCGAGCTGAGCCTCCATCTTCATGGCAGGCATGATGCCGACTCTCAACAACACGGCGGCTGGAGTGACAGCAGCTACTGACCCCTCAGGATCTGGCTCAGTCAGACCGCCGGCTCAGGTCTTATCTGCGTTAATGAATGAGTTGACAACCTTAATGGGAGCCGAGGTCACGGCGGAGAATCAAGCGGAGCGTAACGCAGATATCACAAAGCTTAGGGAGCAGGTGACCAAGGCCCAAAGATATCAATGCTGAAAACACATGGATGGCAACGATGCAGGCTCAGATTAATGCTGAGCCGGAGCGCTTGAAAGCAGAAGCTTAGCGCTTAAGTCTGGATCAAAACGCCTCCAACGCAGTTCTTTGGAGGAGGCACTAGACCAGTTTGCCTTCAAATTATGAGCCCGTGAATCTATTTAACACATCGGGGGCAGTACCTAGTACTCCATGATACGTCTCTGATACGTCTCCGTCGTATCTATAATTTTTGATTGTTTCATGCCGATATTCTACAACTTTCATTTACTTTTGGCAACTTTTTATATCATTTGTGGGACTAACATATTGATCCAATGCCTAGTGTCAGTTGCTGTTTGTTGCATGTTTTTTGTTTCGCAGAATATCCATACCAAACGAAGTCCAAACACGATAAAAAACTTACGGAGATTTTTTTGGAATATATGTGATTTTGGGGAAAAAGAATCAACGCGATACGATGCCCGAGGGGGGCACAAGCCCCTAGGGGCACGCCCCCTACCATGGGTGCAGTCATGAGGCTTGTGGCCACCTCGTAAGGCGGTTGGTGCCCTTCTTCAGCTGCAAGAAAGATAATATCCAGATAAAATTCGTGTTAAAATTTCAGCCCAATCATAGTTACAAATATCCGGGAATTTAAGAAACGCTGGAAGGCCAGAACACAGGAACACAGAAACAGCAGGAAG
>NC_057801.1:418177750-418282526 GCF_018294505.1 Triticum aestivum | reverse complement strand
GAGAGATCCAATCTCGGAGGGGCTCCCGCCCCTCTGCCGCCATGGAGGCCATGGAGTAGAGGGGAAACCCTCCTCCCATCTAGGAGGGGGGGGGGGGTTCAAGGAAGAAGAAGGAGGGGGCCTCTCCCCCCTCTCTCCCGGTGGCACCGGATGCCGCCGGGGCCATCATCATGATGACGATCTACATCAAGAACTTCGCCGCCGTCATCACCAACTCTCTCCCCTTCTATGAAGCGGCGTAACACCTCTTCTCCCCGCTGTAATTTCTACTTAAACATGGTGCTCAACGCTATATATTATTTCCCAATAATGTATGGCTATCCTATGATGTTTGAGTAGATCTGTTTTGTCCTATGGGTTGATTGATGATTGTGATTAGTTTGAGTTGTATGTTTTATTATTAGTGTTGTCCTATGGTGCTCTCCGTGTCGCGCAAGCGTGAGGGATCCCCGCTGTAGGGTTCGCAATGATCATGATTCGCTTATGGTGGTTGGCGTGGGTGACAGAAGTACAGACCTGAGTAAGTAGGTTGTTTGCGTATGGGAGTAAAGAGGACTTGATACTTGAATGCTATGGTTGAGTTTTACCTTAGTGATCTTTAGTAGTTGCAGATGCTTGCTAGGGTTCCTATCATAAGTGCATATGATCCAAGTAAAGAAAGTATGTTAGCTTATGCCTCTCCCTCATAAAAAATTGCAATAATGATTACTGGTCTAGTTATCGATTGCCCAGGGACAAATAACTTTCTTGCGTGACAAAAAGCTCTCTACTAAAACTAACTCAATTGTTTCTTTATCTAAACAACCCCTAGCTTTTATTTGTGTGTTCTTTATTATCTTGCAAATCTATCCCTTTACACCTACAAAGTACTTCTAGAATCATACTTGTTCTAGGTAGAGCGAACGTTAAGCGTGCGTAGAGTTGTATCGGTGGTCGATAGAACTCTAGGGAATACTTGTTCTACCTTTAGCTCCTCGTTGATTTCAACACTCTTACTTATCGACAAAAGGCTACAATTGATCCCCTATACTTGTGGGTTATCAAGACCTTTTTCTGGCGCCGTTGCCAGGCAGCAATAGCGTGGGGTGAATATTCTCATGTGTACTTGTTTTCTTTATCACTAAGTAGATCTTATTTTCTACTCTAAGATGTTCTCTATCTTTAGTTATGGATATGGAACACGAAATACCAAAAAATAGGTGTACTTGCTACTCATGGAGATGGGGAACCTCCTAAAACCCTCGATGCTTGTTATGTGAAAAATATTAAACACTACTTTGATAATCCTGAGAAAACCCCGTTGAACTTGATAATTGGAGACACGTTGGATCAACGTGAATACTTTAGGGATTGCCACTTGACACAAAAATGGAAACTATTATGGGATTAAATTCATATGTTGCATTGGTATGCTCGGAATTTATGCTTGATATATGATTATACTTCTTGCTCTAGGATGAAGGCTCCACACCTTCCCTTTTCATGTAAATTTAATGATTATGATGTGGAACAAATAAAAGAATTCGTTGCTTTTAAGGGTGCTTATGAAATTGAATCTTTGTTTGGAAAGTGTGAAAATTATGATGATGCTGTTACAGACCTGAAAATTATGCTATACTTAAATATTGCTATGAGAATTATGAATATAATGTCGATATTAATGTGTTTATTGAGAAAGTCTCCGTTGTCCAAGAAGAGACTAATATTTTGCAGGAATCTATGGAAGAAGGAATTGATGATACTGTGAGGTCATTAGATGAAAAAGACGAGGAGGAGAGCGAAGAATAAAAGGAGTAAGAGCGGATTAGCTACCCATGCCCACCTTATAATGAGAGTAAATCTTCAACTCATACATTGTTTAATTTCCCTTCATGCTTATCGAAGGATGAATGCTATTGTGATTGCTATGATCCCTTGGATTCGTTTGAAATATCCCTTTTTGATGAAATTTATTGTTGCTATGCTTGTGGCCAAGATGCAAATTTGAATTATGCTTATGGAGATGAACTTGCTATAGTTCCTTATGTTAAGAATGAAATTGTTGCCATTGCACCCACACATGGTAGTCCTATATCTTTTTGAATTCTCCCAACTACACTATATCGGAGAAGTTTGCGCTTATTAAGGATTGTATTGATGGGTTGCATTTTACTACACATGATGATTTTGATTATATAATATGCATGCGCTTGCTGCTCCTACTAGCAATTATTACGAGAGAGGAACTACATCTTCGCCTCTCTATGTTTCCAATACGATAAAATTGCAAGAAACTGTTTATGCTATGCATTGGCCTTTCCTTGGTGTGCATGAATTGTCCTTTTATGACATGCCGATGCATAGTAAGAGAGTTAGACTTCGTTGTTGCATGATATATGTTTCTTTGTGCTCAATACTAAATTACAAATCATTGTTAATTTAAATTGGCTTTGATATACCTTGGGATCCGGGTGGATTAATTATTTGAGCACTATATGCCTAGCTTAATGGCTTTAAAGAAAGCACTGGCAGGGAGACAACCCGGAAGTTTTAGAGAGTCATTTTATTCTGTTGTGTGCTTTTATAAAGTTCTAAAACAAAAAATATATAGAGGGGAACCTAAAACTTTTCAAAAAGAAAAGCAAAAGTGAGAAAGACAAGCATTGTTAAAGTGGGGGCTAGCCTTGAACTTTGTTCATGCCCATGGAAACTTTGTGAATCTTGATTAGAAAAACTTTTCAACAAAAAAAAGTATCCCCTTGTACAAATCCATTGTATTATAAAAATAATGTGCCAAGATTTGTCTTAGGTAGATTAGATTGTTTGCTTGGTATGTGCGGTGCAAAAATAGAACCTTTTGCGCCCAACAGAATTGATCTGAGATGCAGGAACATGATAAATTCTTGAATATTTTACACAGCTGCTATGCAATTTTTTTATTTTGTCATAATTTTTTAGAATTTTTGAAGTTACAGAAGTTTGGTTAATGTTCAGATTGCTACAGACTGTTCTGTTTTTGACAAATTTTGTTTTTGATGCATTGTTTTGCATGTTTTGATGAATCTATGGATTGTATCGGTGATATAAGATGTGGTGAAGTTAGAGTACAGTAGGTATAATGCAAAAATAAAATATGAATTGGTTTGCAACAGTAATTTAAGTAGTGATTTTCTTTATTATACTAACGGATCTCACGAGGGTTTTGTTAAGTTTTGTGTGATTGAAGTTTTCAAGTTTTGGGTGAGATCACGATGGATGAAGGAATAAGGAGTGGCAAGAGCCTAAGCTTGGGGATGCCCGAGGCACCCCAAGGAAATATTCAAGGACTCCCAAGCAACTAATTTTGGGGATGCCCCGGAAGACATGAGGGTGACCTGGATTCGGGGTCCTCAGGTGTCCGACCTATTCAAGCATGGGCCGGGATGATGGGTCGTGAAGATAGAACAGAAGATTATTCCCCATGTTCGGATATGACTCCTGGATGCGTGGAAGGCAAGATTGGAGACCAGATGTATTTTTTCCTTCCCTTGTAAACCGTCTTTGTACCCCTCTGGTGTATATATAAATCGGAGGGTTTAGTCCATAGGGATCATCAGAATCCATATAGGCTAGACATCTAGGGTTTAGCCATTACGATCTCGAGGTAGATCAACTCTTGTAACCCCTATACTCATCAAAGACAATCAAGCCGGAAGTAGGGTTTTACCTCCATTAAGAGGGCCCAAACCTGGGTAAACATCGTGTCCCCTTTGTCTCCTATTACCTCTGATCCTCAGACACACGGTTCGGGATCCCCTATCCGAGATCGGCCGGTTTTGACACCGACATTGGTGCTTTCATTGAGAGTTCCTTTGTGTTGTTGGCAAAAGGATCGATGGCTCGCCTTGTCATTAATGACAATATTACTTTTGGAGGGGCCTTAACTGTTGGTGAACGTAGCAGAAATTCAAAATTTTCCTACGTGTCACCAAGATCTATCTATGGAGAAACCAGCAACAAGGGGAAGGAGAGTGCATGTACATACCCTTGTAGATCGCTAAGCGGAAGCGTTCAAGAGAACGGGGTTGAAGGAGTCGTACTCGTCGTGATCCAAATCACCGGAGATCCTAGTGCCGAACGGACGGCACCTCCGCATTCAACACACGTACAGCCCGGTGACGTCTCCCATGCCTTGATCCAGCAAGGATAGAGGGAGAGGTTGAGGAAGACTCCATCCAGCATCAGCACAACGGCGTGGTGGTGATGGAGGAGCGTGGCAATCCTGCAGGGCTTCGCCAAGCACCGCGAGAGAGGAGGAGGACTTGGGAGAGGGGAAGGGTTGCGCTAGAACTTGGGTGTGTCTCCCATGCGCCTCCCCACTATATATAGGGGTGGAAGGGGCTGGTTTCTTGCCCTCAAAGTCCATTGGGGCATTGGCAAAGGTGGGAGGAAAGAAATCCCATCATTTCCTTCCCCACCGATTGTTATCCCCCCTTTTTAGGGATCTTGATCTTATCCCTTCGGGATATGATCTTATTCCTTCTAAGGGGGGATCTTGGTGCGCCTTGACCAGGGGTGTGGGGACTTGCCCCCACTACCCACGTTCATGTGGGTCCCCCCATGCAGGTGGGCCCCACTCCGGAACCTTCTAGAACCTTCCCGGTACAATACCGAAAAATCCCGAACATTTTCTGGTGGCCAAAATAGGACTTCCCATATATAAATCTTTACCTCCGGACCATTCTGGAACTCCTCGTGACGTCCGGGATCTCATCCGGGACTCCGAACAACATTCAGTAACCACGTATATCTATTCCCTATAACCCTAATGTCATCGAACCTTAAGTGTGTAGACCCTACGGGTTCGGGAACCATGCAGACATGATCGAGACGTTCTCCGGTCAATAACCAACAGCGGGATCTGTATACCCATGTTGGCTCCCACATGTTCCATGATGATCTCATCGGATGAACCACAATGTCAAGGACTCAATCGGTCCCGTATACAATTCCCTTTGTCTAACGGTATTGTACTTGCCCGAGATTCGATCGTCGGTATACCGATACCTTGTTCAATCTCGTTACCGGCAAGTCTCTTTACTCGTTCCGTAACACATCATCCCGTGATCAACCTCTTGGCCACATTGTGCACATTATGATGATGTCCAACCGAGTGGGCCCAGAGATACCTCTCCGTTTACACGGAGTGACAAATCCCAGTCTCGATTCGTGCCAACCCAACAGACACTTTCGGAGACACCTGTAGTGCACCTTTATAGCCACCCAGTTACGTTGTGACGTTTGGTACACCCAAAGCATTCATACGGTATCTGGGAGTTGCACAATCTCATGGTCTAAGGAAATGATACTTGACATTAGAAAAGCTTTAGCATACGAACTACGATCTTTGTGCTAGGCTTAGGATTGGGTCTTGTCCATCACATCATTCTCCTAATGATGTGATCCCGTTATCAACGACATACAATGTCCATGGTCAGGAAACCGTAACCATCTATTGATCAACGAGCTAGTCAATTAGAGGCTTACTAGGGACATGGTGTTGTCTATGTATCCACACATGTATCTGAGTTTCCTATCAATACAATTATAGCATGGATAATAAACGATTATCATGAACAAGGAAATATAGTAATAATAACTAATTTATTATTGCCTCTAGGGCATATTTCCAACAATCTCCCACTTGCACTAGAGTCAATAATCTAGTTCACATCGCCATGTGATTAACACTCACAGGTCACATCGTCATGTGACCAACACCCAAGAGTTTACTAGTGTCACTAAACTAGTTCACATCATCATGTGATTAAGACTCAATGAGTTCTGGGGTTTGATCATGTTTTGCTTGTAAGAGAGGTTTTAATCAACGGGTCTGCAACATTCAGATCCGTATGTACTTCGCAAATCTCTAGGTCATATTGTAAATGCTGCTTCCACGCTCCACTTGGAGCTATTCCAAATGGTTGCTCCACTATATGTATCCGGTTTGCTACTCAGAGTCATTCGGATAGGTGTTAAAGCTTGCATCGACATAACTCTTTACGTCGAACTCTTTATCACCTCCATAATCGAGAAACATATCCTTATTCCTCTAAGGATAATTTTGACCGCCATCTGGTGATCCATTCCTTGATCACCTTTGTACCCTCTTGCCAGACATGTGGCAAGGCACACATCAGGTGTGGTACTCAGCATGGCATACAATATAGAGCCTATGAAAAAAGCATAGGGGACGACCTTCGTCCTTCCTCTTTCTTCTACCGTGGTCGAGCTTTAAGTCTTAACATCATACCTTACAACTCAGGCAAGAACTCATCATGTCAAGGTATGTGCTCATTTGAAAGTACTATTAAGCATTTTGATCTATCTTATAGATCTTGATGCTTATTGTTCAAGTAGCCTAATCCAGGTTTTCCATTGAAAAACACTTTTCAAATAACCCTATATGCTTTCTAGAAATTCTACATAATTTCTGATCAACAATATGTTTACACCATATACTTATCAGAAATTCTATAGTGCTCCCACTCACTTCTTTGGAAATACAAGTTTCTCATAAACTTTGTATAAACCAAAATCTTTGATCATCTTATCAAAGTGCATATTCCAACTCCGAGATGCTTACTCCAGTCCATGGAAGGATCGCTGGAGCTAGCATACCTTTTAGCATCCTTAGGATCAACAAAACCTTTCTGATTGTATCACATACAACCTTTCCTTACGAAAACTGGTAAGGAAACTCGTTTTGACATCCATCTGCCAGATTTCATAAATGCAGCTAATGCTAACATGATTCCGACGGACTTTAAGCATCACTACGGATGAGAAAATCTCATCGCAGTCAACTCCTTGAACTTGTGAAAAACTCTTCGCCACAAGTCGAGCTTCATAGATGGTGACATTACCATCCACGTCTGTCTTCTTCTTAAAGATCCATTTATCTCAATGGGTGCCGATCATTGGGCAAGTCCACCAAAGTCCATGCTTTGTTCTGATACATGGATCCTATCTCGGATTTCATGGCTTCTAACCATTTGTCGGAATTTGGGCCCACCATCGCTTCTCCATAGCTCGTAGGTTCATTGTTGTCTAGCAACATGACCTCTAAGACAGGAGTGCGTACCACTCTGAAGTAGTACGCGTCCTTGTCGACCTACGAGGTCCGGTAGTGACTTGATCTGAAGCATCATGATCACTATCATCAGCTTCCACTTCAATTGGTGTAGGTGCCACATGAACAACTTCCTGTGCCCTGCTACACACTGGTTGAAGTGATGGTTCAATAACCTCATTAAGTCTCCACCATCCTCCCACTCAATTCTTCCGAGACAAACTTTTCCTCGAGAAAGGACCTGGTTCAAGAAACAATCCCTATTGCTTTCGGATCTGAATTAGGAGGTATACCCAACTGTTTTGGGTGTCCTATGAAGATGCATTTTATCCGCTTTGGGTTCGAGCTTATCAACCTGAAACTTTTCACATAAGCGTTGCAGCCCCAAACTTTTAAGAAACGACAACATAGGTTTCTCCAAACCACAGTTCAAACAGTGTCGTCTCAATGGAATTACGTGGTGCCCCATTAAAGTGAGTGCGGTTGTCTCTAATGCCTAACCCGTGAACGATAGTGGTAATTCGATAAGAGACATCATGGTACGCACCATATCCACTAGGGTGCAACTATGATGTTCGGACACACCATCACACTATGGTGTTCCAGGCGGTATTAGTTATGAAACGATTTCCACAATGTCTCAATTGCATACCAAACTCATAACTCAGACACTCATCTCTATGATCATATCATAGACATTTTATCCTCTTGTCACGACGATCTTCAACTTCACTCTGAAATTACTTGAACCATTCAATAATTCAGACTTGCGTTTCATCAAGTAAATATACTCAGTATCTACTCAAATCATCCGTGAAGTAAGAACATAACGATATCCACTGCGTGCCTCAACACTCATTGGACTGCACACATCAAAATGTGTTACTTCCAACAAGTTGCCATCTTGTTCCATCTTACTGAAAACGAGGCTTTTCAGTCATCTTGCCCATGTGATATGATTTGCATATCTCAAGTGATTCAAAATCAAGTGAGTCCAAACGATCCATCTGCATGGAGTTTCTTCATGCGTATACACCAATAGACATGGTTTGCATGTCTCAAACTTTTAAAAAAACGAGTGAGTCCAAAGATCCATCAATATGGAGCTTCTTCATGCGTTTTATACCAATATGACTTACATGGCAGTGCCACAAGTAAGTGGTACTATCATTACTATCTTATATCTTTTGGCATGAAAATGTGTATCACTACGATCGAGATTCAATAAACCATTCCTTTAGGAAGACCATTGAAGGTATTATTCAAATAAATAGAGTAACCATTATTCTCCTTGAATGAATAATCGTATTGCGATAGACATAATCCAGTCATGTCTATGCTCAACGCAAACACCAAATTATTCAGGTTTAATACTAATCTTGATGGTAGAGGGAGCGTGCGATGTTTGATCACATCAAACTTGGAAACACTTCCAACACATATCGTCAGCTCACCTTTAGCTAGTCTCCGTTTATTCCGTAGCTCTTTTATTTCGAGTTACTAACACTTAGTAACCAAACCGGTATCTGATACCCTGGTGCTACTAGGAGTACTAGTAAAGTACACATTAACATAATGTATATCCAATGTACTTCTATCGACCTTGCCAGCCTTCTTATCTACCAAGTATCTAGGGTAATTTTTCTCCAGTGGCTGTTCCCCTTATTATAGAAGCACTTAGTCTCGGGTTTGGGTTCAACCTTGGGTTTCTTCACTAGAGCAGCAGCTGATTTGCCGTTTCATGAAGTATCCCTTCTTGCCCTTGCCCGTCTTGAAACTAGTGGTTTCACCAACCATCAACAATTGATGCTCCTTCTTGATTTCTACTTTCGCGGTGTCAAACATCGCGAATACCTCAAGGATCATCATTTCTATCCCTGATATGTTATAGTTTATCACGAAGCTCTAGCAGCTTGGTGGCAATGACTTTGGAGGAACATTACTATCTCATCTGGAAGATCAACTCCCACTCAATTCAAGTGATTGTTGCACTCAGACAATCTGAGCACAAGCTCAACGATTGAGCTTTTCTCCCTTAGTTTGCAGGCTAAGAAAATTGTCGGAGGTCTTATACCTCTTGACGTGGGCACGAGCCTGAAATCCCAATTTCAGCCCTCGAAACATCTCATATGTTCCGCGAGGTTTCGAAAAAATGTCTTTGGTGCCTTAACTCTAAACCATTTAACTGAACTATCATGTAGTTATCAAAATGTGTATGTCCGATGTTCGCAACATCCACAGACGACGTTCGGGGTTCAGCACACTGAGCGGTGCATTAAGGACATAAGCTTTCTACGAAGCAACGAGGACAATCCTCAGTTCATGGACCCAGTCCGCATAATCACTACTATCAAGTTTCAACTATGTTTTCTCTAGGAACATATCTAAAACAGTAGAACCAAAGCGCGAGCTATGACATAATTTGCAAAGGGCTTTTGACTATGTTCAGGATAATTAAGTTCATCTAATGAACTCCCACTCAGATAGACATCCCTCTAGTCATCTAAGTGATTACATGATCCGAGTCAACTAGGCCGTGTCCGATCATCACGTGAGACGGACTAGTCATCATCGGTGAACATCTTCATGTTGATCGTATCTACTATACGACTCATGCTCGACCTTTCGGTCTCTTGTGTTCCGAGGCCATGTCTGTACATGCTAGGCTCGTCAAGTCAACCTAAGTGTTTCCCGTGTGTAAATCTGGCTTACACCCGTTGTATGTGAACGTAAGAATCTATCACACCCAATCATCACGTGGTGCTTCAAAACGACGAACTTTCGCAACGGTGCACAGTTAGGGGGAACACTTTCTTGAAATTTTAATGAGGGATCATCTTATTTACTACCGTCGTTCTAAGCAAATAAGATGCATAAATATGATAAACATCACATGCAATCAAAAAGTGACATGATATGGCCAATATCATATTGCTCCTTTTGATCTCCATCTTCGGGGCTCCATGATCATCATCGTCACTGGCATGACACCATGATCTCCATCATCATGATCTCCATCATCGTGTCCCCATGAAGTTGTCTCGCCAACTTATTACTTCTACTACTATGGCTACCAGTCAGCAATAAAGTAAAGTAATTACATGGCGTTGTTCAATGACACGCAGGTCATACAATAAATAAAGACAACTCCTATGGCTCCTGCCGGTTGTCATACTCATCGACATGCAAGTCGTGATTCCTATTACAAGAACATGATCAATCTCATACATCACATATCATTCATCACATTCTTCTTGGCCATATCACATCACATAGCATACCCTGCAAAAACAAGTTAGACGTCCTCTAATTGTTGTTTGCATGTTTTACGTGGCTGCTATGGGTTTCTAGCAAGAACGTTTCTTACCTACGCAAAAACCACAACGTGATATGTCAATTGCTATTTACCCTTCATAAGGACCCTTTTCATCGAATCCGATCCAACTAAAGTGGGAGAGACTGGCACCCGCTAGCCACCTTATGCAACAAGTGCATGTCAGTCGGTGGAACCTGTCTCACGTAAGAGTACGTGTAAGGTCGGTCCGGGCCGCTTCATCCCACGATGCCGCCGAATCAAGATTGGACTAGTAACGGTAAGCATATTGAACAACATCAACGCCCACAACTACTTTATGTTCTACTCGTGCAAAGAATCTACGCAATAGACCTAGCTCATGATGCCACTGTTGGGGAACATAGCAGAAATTCAAAATTTTCCTACGTGTCACCAAGATCTATCTATGGAGAAACCAGCAACGAGGGGAAGGAGAGTGCATCTACATACCCTTGTAGATCGCTAAGCGGAAGTGTTCAAGAGAACGGGGTTGAAGGAGTCGTACTCGTCGTGATCCAAATCACCGGAGATCCTAGTGCCGAACGGACGGCACCTCCGCGTTCAACACACGTACAACCCGGTGACGTCTCCCATGCCTTGATCCAGCAAGGAGAGAGGGAGAGGTTGAGGAAGACTCCATCCAGCAGCAGCACAACGGCGTGGTGGTGATGGAGGAGCGTGGCAATCCTGCAGGGTTTCGCCAAGCACCGCGAGAGAGGAGGAGGACTTGGGAGAGGGGAAGGGCTGCGCCAGAACTTGGGTGTGTCTCCCATGCGCCTCCCCACTATATATAGGGGTGGAGGGGGCTGGTTTCTTACCCTCCAAGTCCATTGGGGCGTTGGCAAAGGTGGGAGGAAAGAAATCCCATCATTTCCTTCCCCACCGATTGTTATCCCCCCTTTTTAGGGATCTTGATCTTATCCCTTCGGGATATGATCTTATTCCTTCTAAGGGGGGATCTTGGTGCGCCTTGACCAGGGGTGTGGGGCCTTGCCCCCACTACCCACGTTCATGTGGGTCCCCCCATGCAGGTGGGCCCCACTCCGGAACCTTCTAGAACCTTCCCGGTACAATACTGAAAAATCCCGAACATTTTCCGGTGGCCAAAATAGGACTTCCCATATATAAATCTTTACCTCCGGACCATTCCGGAACTCCTCGTGACGTCCGGGATCTCATACGCGACTCCGAAAAACGTTCGTTAACCACGTATATCTATTCCCTATAACCCTAGCGTCATCGAACCTTAAGTGCGTAGACCCTACGGGTTCGGGAACCATGCAGACATGACCGAGAAGTTCTCTGGTCAATAACCAACAGCGGGATCTGGATACCCATGTTGGCTCCCACATGTTCCACGATGATCTCATCGGATGAACCACGATGTCAAGGACTCAATCAATCCCGTATACAATTCCCTTTGTCTAACGGTATTGTACTTGCCCGAGATTCGATCGTCGGTATACCGATACCTTGTTCAATCTCGTTACCGGCAAGTCTCTTTACTCGTTCCGTAACACATCATCCCGTGATCAACCTCTTGGCCACATTGTGCACATTATGATGATGTCCTACCGAGTGGGCCCAGAGATACCTCTCCGTTTACACGGAGTGACAAATCCCAGTCTCGATTCGTGCCAACCCAACAGACACTTTCGGAGACACCTGTAGTGCACCTTTATAGCCACCCAGTTACGTTGTGACGTTTGGTACACCCAAAGCATTCATACGGTATCCGGGAGTTGCACAATCTCATGGTCTAAGGAAATGATACTCGACATTAGAAAAGCTTTAGCATACGAACTACGATCTTTGTGCTAGGCTTAGGATTGGGTCTTGTCCATCACATCATTCTCCTAATGATGTGATCCCGTTATCAACGACATACAATGTCCATGGTCAGGAAACCGTAACCATCTATTGATCAACGAGCTAGTCAATTAGAGGCTTACTAGGGACATGGTGTTGTCTATGTATCCACACATGTATCTGAGTTTCCTATGAATACAATTATAGCATGGATAATGAACGATTATCATGAACAAGGAAATATAGTAATAATAACTAATTTATTATTGCCTCTAGGGCATATTTCTAACATTAACTCCAGGACAGGTCCTCTAGCTCGGTGGTTTTACCATGGGCGCTTGCTCGGCTGTTAAGCCAACGACGGCCCCCACAATCGCCAAACATCATCCCCATGTCAGCCTCGAACACTCTAAAAAGATGGATCCAACAAATGTCTCGTCCTTGAACGAGCTGCTAGATCGCATCGCCGCCTTGGGGGTCGCAACAGACTATGATCAGATTGGGCTTAAACCCGATCAAAGGGAAATCAAGTCCCCACCGGTCACCGACCTGGTAGCGGTCGTTGAGGAATGAGATGAGAATGCCTCTCCCCCTAAATTAAGCACTACCTATGTTCGGATTTCCGAGCCCTGCGAGCTGGATACCCATCCTCGAGAAGAGACCTCATGTTCTCCGAGCATAGGATCGGGCATTATGTCCGAAAGACTTCAGGACCTTACTGATTCTGAATTGGTGACCTCGGAGATTCTTCAAACTCCGGATTCTATAGTGGGTCAGGATTCGGATTTAAGCCCGCCCACCCACCACAAGCAATATTCCCCAAGCAATTCAGGTCCTCCAGACATATGTGACCTAATGTATGTACGACAACAACCTCAGGAAACAGTCCATCACTTCTGGGCCAGGTTCCTCCTTGTTAAAGACAAGATTAAAGATTATTGCGACGATGACGCGGTTTTAGTTTTTTGCTGCAACTATACGGATGAGGGAATCCTCAATGCCCTTAACCTCCGCCGCATACTGCACTTTGCAGATTTGGCACACATAGTATAGAAGTACTGCGCAATGGAAAGCGCCTGCAAAGCCCAGAAAGCTCGGTGGGAACCTCCCGCCTTTAAGCAGCCCACCGGACGGGCAAAAAGGATGCACCCTTACAGGGCACCCGATCATCAGCCTATTGACAACAAAATCAATCCCTTCATGGGACATAGAACTATCCTCGGTGAATTGCTCGACAAGCCCTGTCAGATACACACAATGCCGAATACCGAACCAACACATAGCCTTCGGGCATGTTGGGTACTCCAGTAGGTGTCTAAGAGCGGCGAGGTCATCCTCACCAATACTACCCCAGAAAAGCACTCTTCGGAGGATGACGATCTCAATGTCTTTACGGTCTTTGAGACCTTTTCTTCAAATAATCGGCACAAAAGGGCACTCCGCGACCTCACCTAAGTTAACCAAGTAGCCGCAATAAATCCTTGGAACGATACGACAGTAACTTTTACCGCCGACGACGAACCAAGGGCCCGATCAGTCCGAGCACCAGCCGCCCAGGTCTTAAACCCAATTGTGGATGGCTTTCAACTCACCAAAGTGCTCATGAATGGCGGTAGTGGACTGAACCTCATCTACGAAGACCCGCTCCATAAAATGCAAATGGACAAGAGTTGCGTCGAGCAAAGCAGTACCACCTTTCGAGGCATTATCCCCAGTTGAGAAGCACGATGCTCAGGGAAAATTAAACTTGATTTAGTATTCGGCACGCCAGAGAACTACAGGTCCGAAGAGTTGCTCTTCCACGTGGCACCTTTCAACAACGGATATGACACCCTGCTGGGGCAAGACACCTTCACATGCTTTCAAGCCATACCCCATTACGGGTACATGAAACTCAAAATGCCAGGGCGCAACAGAGTTATCACTATCACCAGTGATCCGAATATAACACTCCGCGCCAAAAACAAAACTGCATCCTTGGCCCTAGAGGCACTATCTGAGGCCCTCGCGGCCGAGGAGCTAACCACTCTGCGTTCCACAGTGGACAAAGACGATGTAATCCTCGACAAGAGGCCCAAGTCCACTTCTTTCAAGCAAGCAGACGAAATAGTCAAATTTCAAGTACACCTGACGGATCCTAACAAGACAGCCTCCATTGGAGCATAGCTGGATCCGACGGTCGACATTGCCTTACAAGCATTCCTGCACGAAAATTGGGACATCTTTGCCTGGCATCCTTCGGATATGACAGGAATCCCACGCAGACTGGCCGAGCATAGCCTCAACATAATAAAGGGGTTCAAACCAGTCAAGCAAATGCTGCGGCAATTTTCTGAACCCAAACGATAAGCTATGGGGGAGGAGCTAGCCAAACTACTTGAAGCCGGGTTCATCGGAGAGATCAAACACTCGGACTGGCTAGCGAACCTGATCATGGTGTGAAAGAAGGATAAATCCTGGTGCCTTTGTGTCGATTTCAAGGACCTCAATAAGGCTTGCCCTAAGGACCCCTTCCCGCTGCCCCGCATTAACCAAATCATTGACACAACCGCAGGACACAACTCACTGTGTTTCCTCGACGCATACTCCGGATACCATCAAACTAAGATGAAGGAGTCCAACCAGGCTACAACGACATTCATTACCCCGTATGGGCCTTTCTGCTTCAACACTATGCCTTTCGGACTCAAAAACGCTGGTGCTAATTACCAACACATGATTCAAACATGTCTGGAAAAGCAAATTGGCAAGACGGTGGAGGCATACGTAGATGATGTAGTCATCAAGATTAAACACGTCAAATCATTGCCGGATGATCTACGCCTCACATTCAACAACCTCCGAACATATGACATACGGCTCAATCCGGAAAAATGTTTTTTCGGCGTTCTAGCCGGAAAACTACTCGGGTTCATTGTTCCCAATAGAGGAATCGAAGCAAACCCAGCCAAATCCGAGCCTTGTCACAATTGGCAATGCCAACAGACTTAATGCAGGTCCAAAAACTAGCTGGGTGCGTGGCAGCCTTGAGCCGCTTTATCTCTAGATTAGGAGAAAAGGCGCTGCCACTTTATTGACTGTTCCAACACACCAACCACTTCGAATGAACGGATGCGGCTACAACCAGATTGGAAGAAATAAAAACTTTGTTAGCAAGCAACCCAATCCTTGCCGCACCAAGTGTTGGTGAACCTATGTTGCTCTACATATCTGCGACTCACCAGGTGGTGAGCGCGGTACTCGTCGTCAAACGAGAGGAAGAGGGACACAAATTCCCACTCCAGAAACCAGTGTACTATGTATCAGCGGTCCTTAAACCATGCAAATCTCGATACCCACACTATCAAAAGATATCATATGCAGTCTTCATGGCATCCCAGAAGCTGCGGCACTACTTTCAAGAGTGTTCGATCATGGTGGAGTCCAAAGTACCACTCAATGACATCATAAATAATCAGGACGCCATCGTCCTCATAGCCAAATGGGCCATCGAGCTCTTACCATTTGAAATAACATACAAGCCATGCCGAGCTATTAAATCTTAGGTGTTGGTCGACTTTGTCAGCGAATGGATGGAAGCCGAACTACCTAAAGAGTGCAACACATACTCCAACTGGGTAATGTACTTCAACGGCTCTAAAATGTTAGCCGGATTGGGGGCTGGTGTCATCTTAACATCCCCTACAGGGGACACAGTCCGCTACGTATTACAAATCATGTATACGGACTCCGACAACGCGGCCAAATACGAGGCACTACTGAACGGTCTCCAAATGGCTGTTTCTATGGGCATACAACACCTAGAGGTGCATGGGGATTCAAACCTTGCAATATCCCAAATAAATGGAGAATTCGATGCAAAAGATCCAAAGATGCACTACAAAAAAATACACTTCCATGATGATACGTGTTTGTCATAGTAGGTCATGTTTTCTTTCATGCATGTACATCCATGACGATTTTATGACAGAATCAGGATAGTCATACCTGTGCTGTCGTAGAAGTGTTCCATGACATTACCAAAATTATCATCACGGAAGTGTCCACTTCCATGACGATAAATCACGCATGATAGAAGTGCTTTTGTCAAGGGTGACCGACACGTGGCATCCACCATAACGGGTCGCCGTTAAGCTATCGGGTTCTGGTTTGGATCCGATAACCCGTTAACAGCCCAGACCAATGGGGATTTTCCACATGTAAAATTATCATTGGCTAGAGGAAACATGTGTTAGCTCACCGTTGGGACAGATGTCATCCACTCATTGGATAGAACACGCCAATGATACGTCGACACATGGCACGGCCCAACAGAGGCCCATTCCTATGAAAAGGCCGACCTATTTGACTTGGTCGAAAGATAGCGGCCCGGCCCACGGAAAGCATGTTAACAGCCTGTTCGCACATAGCCCATTTACAACCCGCTAACCCAGGGCCCGTTATGGCCTATCAGGATTAGGCCCAGTAGCGTCATCTGGGCCGTCCAATATGATTCCAGCCGGTTGTAACTTCCGGCCCATGTCTGGCCCATGACGTCTTTCGGCCCATATGAGGCACTTTGTAACTCTTGGCCCATTAACGGCCCGTGGTGAAACTGGCCCGTAATGAACAGTATATCGCTTTATACCCATTAATGGCCCATTATTTCGTTGAGCCCTTTCAAGCCTATGTTATCTTTTGGCCTTCTCAGGGCCCATTTATTCTTGGGCTCATTTCCAGCATTCGGTTACTTACGACCTGTTGCTGGCCTTTTCTGATTGTGGGCCAAATTCAGCCCATGGTTACAGTCAGCCTGTTTGTGGCCCGTTAATCCATTAGGCTGTTTTCATAGCGTCATCAAATACGGCCGATTAATGGCGGCCCATTATGGTCGGCCCATGAACGGACGATTCCAACTTTAGCCTGTTTAAGGCCCATAATGCGGTCCATTGTTGGCCCATGTTTGGCTGATCGATCATACGACCCGTAGAAGGACCATTGATGCTACAGCCCGTAGAAGGACCATTGTTTCTACGGCCCTTAGAAGGCCATTGTTTCTACGGCCCATAGGAGGCCCATGGTAACTACAGTAAATATGTAGCCCATGGTTATTGTGGCCTAGTTTAAAAAATAGGTTATTGTGGCCACTAGCAAATCGCGGAAAAGAACTGCACTGACTACAAGCAAACAAATAAACAAGACAACAAGGAAATAAATAAGCAAGCAACTTATGCTAGGCTATCACTTACACATATTACATCCACTGGGCATCAAAGTTCGCCACCAGTGCAAATATAGGGAACAAAGCCGCATATCATATACACTAGTTGTCAAAGTTGGCGACAAGTGCAAATAAATGCCGCGACAAGACAAGTCTAGAACTGAAACCACTTTAGAAGAGCTCAAGAAACAATATCCTGGGTACCCATAATGCTGGCAAGATGCTTAGCAAGCTTATTAACTTTCTCTTGTTTGGCGCTTAAATCCTCCAACACTTGCTGTTGCACAAGAAAGTATGCATCTGAATTCTGCAGGGACTTCCTCAGTCCTTCAGCTTCTTGCCGCAGCACATTTGACTAATGCCTTTCAGCTTGTAGCTGAGACTGAAGAAGCTGAAGTGATTCAGGTAGCGAGTTCGAAGAGCTTGTGCCAGCGGTACTGGCGAGTAACTCAAACACTACTCAACACAGGACCGTGGGGTTTTCTCACTGTCTACAAGATCGTTTTTATCACCTTTCTTGGAGACCAACATGGCCCTCTCACTATCTTGAACCTTATCTGCATTACTTTCTCTACCATTGCATAGTGGGGTGCTCTTCTCCAATATTCTGTTTTCATACTACAAGAGAAACAAGCAGACACATCACAGGTTTAGCATGTAGTATACAAAACTCATTTTGGTAAACCGGTTCAGTAGTAAGGTGGACAGGATAACAACATGAAACAAACATATATCTATGTACTATGGTCACTGTATTGTCTATATCATTCTATTTTATGTTGCCAAATAAAGATAGAGACACAGTTCAACTCATATATTTTAAAGATACATCAGCATAGACAGAATATAAGTGTGAGAAACTACACAACATTGTCAACACTTGTAATGTGCATCACATGAGAACATAACTGTTTATAAAACTGAAACTAAAATCAACATAGAGCAAGAAGTTAGAACAACAATCCAGTTAAAGAAATAGGTTTAAAACATACCTGTTGCGCCATTGGAGTTTCAGTTGGATCCTTCAAATTCGTAAGTAGTTGGTATGAGTAAATACAGTGATGCAACAACAAAGGAGTATGGACCATAGCTACAAAATCTGACCTGAGAACAGTTGCTCTTCTGCTTTAAACGTGGAGTTTGGCTTTGCTGTGGTGGTTTTTGTGCTTTGGGCACTGCAGTTGCTTTACAAACTGCTCGTGTGGGGGTACTCTGTGGTGGACATGGTGCTTTTTCAACTAGAAGTGGGTTACTATCCGCTGGAGTTGGGGTTAGATGGGTTGAGCTGGTTCTCTGCCCAACGGTGTAAGTGTGCAATCTGGAAGAGTCTCGATTATGTGTGATGGGGCTAGTTTGTGGGCCAGTACAACCATGGTTCTATCTGCATCAACGGGTATGATATGTCTCCAACGTATCTATAATTTTTGATTGTTCCATGCTATTATATTATCTATTTTGGATGTTTAATGGGCTTTAATATGCTATTTTATATTATTTTTGGGACTAACCTATCAACCGAAAGCACAATGCAAATTGCTGTTTTTTTGCCTATTTCAGTGTTTCGCAGAAAAGGAATATCAAACGGAATCCAAACAGAATGAAACCTTCGCGAGGATCCTTCTTGGAACAAACGCAACCCATAAGACTTGGAGTGGAAGTCAGAGACGCAACGAGGCAGCCACGAGGCAGGAGGGCGCGCCCAGGGGGGTAGGCGCGCCCCCACCCTCGTGGGCCCCTCGTAGCTCCACCGACCTACTTCTTTCGCCTATATATACTCTTATACCCTGAAAACATCCAGGGGAGCCACAAAACCACTTTTCCACCATCGCAACCTTCTGTACCCGTGAGATCCCATCTTGGGGCCTTTTCCGGCGCCCTGTTGAAGGGGGATTCGATCACGGAGGGCTTCTACATCAACACCATAGCCTCTCCGATGATGTGTGAGTAGTTTACCACAGACCTTCGGGGTCCATAGTTATTAGCTAGATGGCTTCTTCTCTCTCTTTGGTTCTCAATACAAAGTTCTCCTCAATGTTCTTGGAGATCTATTCGATGTAATACTTTTTGCGGTGTGATTGTCAAGATCCGATGAATTGTGGGTTTATGATCAAGATTATCTATGAAAAATATTTGATTCTTCTCTGAATTCTTATATGCATGATTTGATATCTTTGCAAGTCTCTTCGAATTGTCACTTTGGTTTGGCCTACTAGATTGATCTTTCTTGCAATGGGAGAAGGGCTTAGCTTTGGGTTCAATCTTGCGGTGCTTGATCCCAGTGATAGAAAGGGAACCGACACGTACTATATTGTTGCCATCGACGACAAAAAGATGGGGTTTATATCATATTGCTTGAGTTTATCCCTCTACATCATGTCATCTTACCTAATGCGTTACTATGTTCTTATGAACTTAATACTCTAGATGCATGCTGGATAGCGGTCGATGTGTGGAGTAATTGAATAGATGCATAATCGTGTCGGTCTACTTGACACGGACGTGATGCCTATGTTCATGATCATGCCTAGATATTCTCATAACTATGCGCTTTTCTATCAATTGCTCGACAGTAATTTGTTCACCCACCATAATATATGCTATCATGAGAGAAGCCACTAGTGAAACCTATGGCCCCCGGGTCTATTTTACATCATATTAGTTTCCCATGAACTAGCTATTTCCGTCGCTGTTTATTTTGCAATCTTTACTTTCCAATCTATACAACAAAAATACCAAAAATATTTATCTTATTATCCTTATCAGATCTCACTTTTGCAAGTGGCCGTGAAGGGATTGACAACCCCTTTATTGCGTTGGTTGCAAGGTTCTTGATTGTTTGGTGCAGGTACTAGGCGATTTGCGTGTAGTCTCCTACTGGATTGATACCTTGGTTCTCAAAAACTGAGGGAAATACTTACGCTACTTTGCTGCATCACCCTTTCCTCTTCAAGGGAAAACCAAAGCATGCTCAAAAGGTAGCAAGAAGGATTTCTGGCACCGTTGCCGGGGAGATCTATGCACAAGTCAAGACATACCAAGTACCCATCACAAACTCTTATCCCTCGCATTACATTATTTGCCATTTGCCTCTCGTTTTCCTCTCCCCCATTTCACCCTTGCCGTTTTATTCGCCCTTTTTCCGTTCGTCTCTTTTCGCTTGCTTCTTCTGTGCTTGTGTGTTGGATTGTTTGTTTGTCATGATGGCTCAAGACAATACTAAATTATGTGACTTTTCCAATACCAACAACAACGATTTTATTAGCACTCCGATTGCTCCTATTACCGATGCTGAATCTTGTGAAATTAATGCTGCTTTGTTGAATCTTGTCATGAAATATCAATTTTCTGGCCTTCCTAGTGAAGATGTCGCTACCCATCTAAACAACTTTGTTGATTTGTGTGGTATGTAAAAGAAGAGAGATGTGGATACTGATATTGTTAAATTGAAGCTATTTCTGTTTTTGCTTAGAGATCGTGATAAAACTTGGTTCTCTTCTTTGCCTAAAAATAGTATTGACTCATGGAATAAGTTCAAAGATGCTTTTATCTCTAAGTATTTTCCTCCCACTAAGATCATCTCTCTTAGAAACAATACTATGAATTTTAAGCAACTTGAGCATGAGCATGTTGCACAAGCTTAGGAGAGGATGAAATTAATGATATGTAATTCCCCTACACATGGTTTGAATTTATGGATGATTATACAAAATTTTTATGCTGGATTGAATTTTCTTCTAGAAATCTTTTAGATTCAGCCGCGGGAGGCACTTTCATGGAAATCACTTTAGGAGAAGCTACTAAACTCCTAGATAATATTATGGTTAATTATTCTCAATGGCACACCGAAAGATCTACTAGTAAAAAAGTTCTTGCGATTGAAGAGATTAATGTTTTGAGTGGAAAGATGGATGAACTTATGAAATTGTTTGCTAATAAGAGTGTTTCTTCTGACCCTAATGATATGCCATTGTCCACTTTGATTGAGAATAATAATGAATATATGGATGTGAATTTTGTTGGTAGGAACAATTTTGGTAACAAAGCGTATAGAGGAAAATTTAATTCAGGCCGTTCCCTAGTAATTCCTCTAATAATTATGGTAAGTCCTACAACAACTCTTATGGAAATTTTAATAAGATGCCCTCTGATTTTGAGACTAGTGTTAAAGAATTTATTAATTCGCAAAAGAATTTCAATGCTTTGCTTGAAGAGAAATTGCCTAAGATTGATGAGTTGGCTAGGAACGTGGATATAATTTCTCTTGATGTTGATTCTTTGAAACTTAGATCTATTCCACCTAAGCATGATATCAATGAGTCCCTCAAAGCCATGAGAATTTCCATTGATGAGTGCAAAGAAAGAACCACTAGGATGCGTGCTAAAAAAGATTGCTTTGTGAAAGCGTGTTCTTCTAGTTTTTATGATAATAATGATGAAGATCTAAAAGTGATTGATGTGTCTCCTATTAAATCTTTGTTTTCCAATATGAATCATGATAAAGATGGGACTGGATATGAGTCAACTTTAGTTAAAAGGTGTCCCAATGATTCAGAGTTTTTAGATCTTGATGCAAAAATTGGTAAAAGTGGGATTAAAGAGGTCAAAACTTTACATAGCAATTAACCCACTATTATGGATTTCAAGGAATTTAATTATGATAATTGTTCTTTGATAGATTGTATTTCCTTGTTGCAATCTGTGTTAAATTCTCCTCATGCTTATGATCAAAATAAAGATTTTACTAAACATATCGTTGATGCTTTAATGCAATCTTATGAAGAAAAGCTTGAATTAGAAGTTTCTATCCCTAGAAAACTTTATGATGAGTGGAACCTACTATTAAAATTAAGATTAAAGCTCATGAATGCTATGCTTTATGTGATTTGGGTGCTAGTGTTTCCACGATTCCAAAAACTTTGTGTGATGTGTTAGGTTTCCGTGAATTTGATGATTGTTCTTTAAATTTGCATTTTGCGGATTCCACCATTAAGAAACCTATGGGAAGGATTAATGATGTTCTTATTTTTGCAAATAGGCATTACATGCCCGTAGTTCATTGTTCTCGATATAGAATGCAATCCTACATGTCCTATTATTCTTGGTAGACCTTTCCTTAGAACGATTGGTGCAATTATTGATATGAAAGAAGGAAATATTAGATTCCAATTTCCATTAAGGAAAGGCATGGAATAGTTTCCTAGGAAGAAAATTAAATTACCTTATGAATCTATTATGAGAGCCACTTATGGATTGCATACCAAAGATGACAATACCTAGATCTATTCTTGTTTTTATGCCTACACTGGTGCGCGTCGGTCCTAAACAAACGGTTTAAAACACCTTTCCGCAACGGCATTTGGAACCATTGCCAAGTGAGTGTGGGCGATAGGGGGGTCCTTCCCACACGGCCCAGAAACCGTCGGGGATAGGGAGCCTTGATGCATACAGTTGTCCCTATATAACCGTTTCCGATATCTCGAATATCCCAAATGCTTCGTCCTTGCTACTCATTTGTGCTCGCATTGGCATCGCAGTCGGAGTTTTGTGGTTCTGCCTAAAACCAGTCGGATTCTAGGCACGAGAGCTTTCCAGGCAGATTCTAGGTAGATTTTAGGCACGGGAGATTTACGATGCCTGGCACATCACAAATAGTTCATGATTATAAACCGTGTACGATAGGTAGATAATCACACACATTTAGTTTTCCCACACCGTATGTGATAGTGTCTGACATCACACATGCTTTGCGAACGGCAACTGTGTGCATGCTTGCACACATTTCCTCTCTGTGAACCGTCTCGGATTATGGTGTATATCGCAAACGTTTGTGTTTTACCAACCGTGTGTGCCGTAATGACCTCCACAACGTAATTTCGCCCTAATTTAATTGCTGCTATTTAAAATTGTACCCAATTTAAACTTGAAAGTAGGCTATAGCTTTATTCATATCCATCAGGTTCAAACAACCAATGCATTATTCGATTCATAGGTACATATGTTTAAGAATTACAGAAGCACCAAATAAAGAATGATGTACCAGGGTTCTATACTTGTACTATTACAGATGGTAAAGAAAGAGGCGACAAACATTCCAGTTGCTGAACAAGGTGAAGCGAAATGGCCCTATTGTGCTCTCCTGGATGCAGAAGGCATGTAGGACTCTAGTCCAACCCCTTGTGATGGCCGGCCGCCAATCATGTAGTTTGAGAGGTAATCTTGAGTAAACTGCTTCAGGATCCACTGGAAAAGAAAAAAGATTCAGATATTGTCATCTAACACAACTCATTATGGGTAGTAAAAAGAAGGCTACAAGGTTCTTACTTACCATCCTGCAATTCACTGTTGTCTTGCATAAAGTGTAAACAAATAGTTTGATTGACATCTTTTGACCCATTTTAGTAACAATCTTTATCAGTTTCCTCACTTGATGCTGGTTCATGAATATCTCATTGCCCCATACACAGAAAGGGTCGAAGTGTGGATCTTTGGAAATGATATATGTACCTAAAAGCACCAAGTTAATATTAGAAGCTAAACAACAATTGAAAAATCATGTAGTACAACACTCCATCCATCCCATTATATAAGATTTTATTACATGTATATCTAGACATCATCAAAACATTAAGGTAACACTCTTCCTTGTTGCTATGTAGCCTGGGATTCCATATTTAGTCATTCAGTAGAATGCATGTTGCTAAACAACAATTGAAAAAGGAAAAGGCATGTTAACTGCAATATCCTTAACAACAACCAAATATCGTAATTCATAGTGGTATTGTTGAAACTGTTATTGATGAAATTGAACTGCACATCAAATAGTTGTACATATAGAGCATCACATTGTGAAGAACTGAAATAAACAAGTCATAAGGACATCTCTAGGCGATCCTTAAAAAGTTAAAGGAGTAAAACCCTCAGTGGATATATATATACTCCAGCAATTTTTGGCCTTTTCTAGTCGATCCCCTAAACTCAAGGTTGTAAACTTCAAATTGATCAAGTTCAAAGCACATTCAACCGAAAGTAGCATGCATTCAAACATAAACATAGATAGTTTTGCATAACCGAACATAAAACATAAATTTTAAACTAAGCTAAACTACTTTCGGTCGAAGTAGAGGTCGAGCCAATCCTTCCTCGTCATGTACGGTGTGCCGCGAGCCGGGTCCGGGCTAGTACCGTTGTCGGGGTCGTTGGGGAAGGCACTCCTCCACTCGTCGTTGTCGATCTCCTCATCCTCGAGACCCACCTCGACGCCCTCCACGCCGTCGTCGCTGCCGCCTTCCACCTTGTCATTAGAGGAGAGCGCGATAACCTCGCCGCCCTCCGCGCCGCCGTCCTCGCCTCCTTCGACCTCATCATCGGAGGAGAGCGCGATAACCTCGCTGCCCTCCGTGCTGGCAAAGATCTCCCGCTCCGCCTCCATGAGCTCCGGGTGCTGCCGGCGGAGCTCTTGCATGTAGGCCTCGTCGGTGGCCTCGACCTCGAGACGCTCCCATGCCTCGCGCTCCTCCCACGCCATAGCCGAGCTCACCACCCCTGGCTCCGGCGGAGCGAGGTGGACCAGACGTGTGCTAAAGGGGAAATTGAGCCTAGCCGCCACGTCGTGGTAGCGGGCCTGCCAGCGGTCATACTCCATGGCCGCGAGCTCGGCCGTGTGGAAGCTACCGAGCCACCGGCGTGTGTGGGTCTCTCAATATGTAATCTCGGTGACCCACGTCCCCCACCGCTGCTGCTGGACCCCTAGGTAGGACTTTGTCGGCTGCCGGGTCCGGGGGAGGACGGGGAAGTCCTCAAACCGGCGTAGGGGCGCGGCGGCGGGCGGATCGGGGGACTGGCAATGGCGGATCGGGCCCGCGGAGGATGATAGGGACACCTCAGCGGCCACCTCGCCGGCGCCGGGCGAAAAGGCCGCGATAAAACTCTTTTTGGCCATTGGCTATTCGAGCTCCCCGGCACACAGGCAGAGGTTGAGGATGGAGGCACCGGCGATGGCGGCGACCTACCAATGGTTTCGAGGGTTGTGTGTGTCTGTGTGAGCGGAGGTTGTGTTTGAGGACATACTGCGGCAACTAAAAATTTTAGTAGGCGGGAGTAACAAGGCGGGGCTACTGAAAATTTGGATCAAGGGCGAGCAGATATTTCTGAGATTGCGAGGGATGCAGAGGCGGGAGTAAAATGCCGGGCTACTGAAAATTTGAATCAAGGGACTAAAGCAGAGCGGGAGTAACTGACATCGCACACGGTCTACACATACTAATCGTGTGCTATCAAACATTAAAACCTTCTAGGCGGTAGATATTTTTGAGATTGCGAGGGATGCAGAGGCGGGAGTTTTGGGGGAGCGAGCTAGTGTGCTTGACACGCTGGCTGTGGACTGTAGCCGATGCACCTTCTTTCGTAAGCCATAGGCGTACTATACACCGACAGTGCTCCAAGATATTTTGTAGTACATCTCACACGGTTGGTGAGAATAAACTGTGTGTGATCTACTTGATTAGAATTACAAAATGGGGTCATAGCGGTAATGAACAGTGTTTGAATTGCTAGACCTTTTATCTGCAGTGAACATGCAACTGTATGTGTGTCGTAAAAGAATTGGAATTATTCAGGGTTCGTTTGGACATTTCATACATTAAACTGGTTTTCTAGCCATTTCAGGTGCACAATTGAAAATTAAATTACATGCACATGCTCCGGTGCATACAAATTGGTTGAAAAATGAAATCTGTGTCCTTCAGTGCATGCTTAGGTCCCATGGAAGAAATGGGAATGAATTTTTCGGGGTTCGTTTGGCCTTTTTATACATTAACTGGGTTTTCTAGGCATTTTATGTGCATAATTCAAATTTGAACAATAAGCACATGCTCCAATGTCCAATGCACTAAAGTTGTTTGAAAAATCACATGTGTGTCCTTGGGTGAATTTCTAGGTCCCATGCAAGAGATGGGAATGAATTTCAAACACCAAAGCACTGTTGATTGTCGGCAAAATGTTGAGATACCTGGTTTTTAAATTCTAGTAAATCCAAAACTCGTCTGAAATTCATGAAACTTGGCATGCTATCATGGAGCGGCATCAACATGCCGTGGTGAAAATTTTGTCCCATCTGGGGCAGGTTTGGGTATAAGCTTCTCACAAACCAGAGCTTCTCACAACAAGCATGATGGATTCGATAGGGAACGTACCACCTTTGGGGCGAGACTATATCCGTTGCCTCTTATTGCTTTCAAATTTTTTCCAGTGTCAACATAGAACAACAGGTGTGTTGTGTTCAATGTTGGAATTTTTCGGGGTTCGTTTGGCCTTTTTTATACATTAACTGGGTTTTCTAGGAATTTTATGTGCATAATTCAAATTTGAACTACAAGCACATGCTCCAATGCACTAAAGTTGGTTTAAAAATCACACGTGTGTACTTGGGTGAATTTCTAGCTCCCATGCAAGAGATGGGAATGAAATTCAAACACAAGGGCACTGCTGATTGCTGGCAAAACATTGAGATGCCTGGTTTTTAAATTCTAGTAAATCCACAACTCGTATGAAATTCATGAAACTTGGCATGCTATCATGGAGCAGCATCAACATGCCATGGTAAAATTTTTATCCCATTTGGGGCAGGTTCGGGTATAAGCTTCTCACAAACCAGAGCTTCTCACAACAAGCATGATGGTTTCGATAGGGAACGTCCCACCTTTGGGGACGAAACGATATCCATTGCCTCTTATTGCTTTCAAAAATTTTCTAGTGTCAACAAGAACAACAAGAGTGTTGTGTCAATTTTTGTGATTTTTCGGGGTTCGTTTGGACATTTTTATGCATTAGCTGGGTTTTCTAGGCATTTTATGTGCATAATTCAATTTTGAACTACAAGCACATGCTCCAATGCACTAAAGGTTGGTTAAAAAATCTAATATCTGTCCTTGGGTGAATTTCTAGGTCCCATGCAAGAGATGGGAATGAAATTCAAACACTAGGGCATTGTTGATTGCCGGCAAAATGTTGAGATGCCTGGTTTTTAAATTCTAGTAACTCCAAAACTCGTCTGAAATTCATGAAACTTGGCATGCTATCTTGGAGCGGCATCAACATGCCGTGTTAAAAAATTCGTCCCATTTGGGGCAGGTTCGGTTATATGCTTCTCAAAAACCAGAGCTTCTCACAACAAGCATGATGGTTTCGGTAGGGAACGTCCCACCTTTGGGGACGAAATGATATCCATTGCCTCTTATTGCTTACAAAATTTGTCTTGTGTCAACATAGAACAACAGGAGTGTTGTGTCAATTTTTGGGATTTTTCAGGGTTCGTTTGACATTTTTATGCATTAACTGAGTTTTCTAGGCATTTTATGTGCATAATTCAAATTTGAACTACAAGCACATGCTCCAATGCACTAAAGGCTGGCTGAAAAATCTAATATGTGTCCTTGGGTGAATTTCTAGGTACCATGCAAGAAATGGGAATGAATTTCAAACACCAGGGCACCATTGATTGCCGACAAAACATTGAGATGCCTCGTTTTTAAATTCTAGTAAATCCAAAACTCTTCTGAAATTCATGAAACTTGGCATGCTATCATGGAGCGGCATCAACATGCCGTGTTAAAAAGTTTGTCCCATTTGGGGCAGGTTCGAGTATATGGTTCTCACAAACCAGAGCTTCTCACAACAAGCATGATGGTTTCGGTAGGGAACGTCCCACCTTTGGGGACGAAACGATATCCATTGCCTCTTATTGCTTTCAAAAAATTTCTCGTGTCAACATAGAACAACAGGAGTGTTGTGTCAATTTTTGGGGGTTTTCGGGGTTCATTTGGACATTTTTATGCATTAACTGAGTTTTCAATGCATTTATGTGCATAATCAAATTTGAACCACATGCACATGCTCCAGTGCATATAAATTGGTTGAAAAATCAAATCTGTGTCCTTGGGTGCATGCTTAGGTCCCATGCAAGAAATGGGAATGAATTTCAAACACCAGGGCACCATTGATTGCCGGCAAAACATTGAGATGCCTCATTTTTAAATTCTAGTAAATCCAAAACTCGTCTGAAATTCATGAAACTTGGCATGCTATCATGGAATGGCACCCGACACGATGTGGTATTTTTCGTGTCCATTTTGAGAGAAGGCGCACTCGAATAATGAAAGCCAACAAAGGCATTTTGAAAAAATAGCTGACACTTTAATATCTCAAACGTTCGTGTAATTCAAAACGTGTGCGTTCTGTTAACCATTCACGTGACGCCACGTGTCTTGGTTTTAATGGCTGTAGGAGGTGTCGTGGGAACAACTGCTTGACCTTGACTGAACGAGAGGCGTGCGAGCGCAGTCCGGTGCGCATGCTGACCGAGAGGCATGCAAGCTATCCTCCAATGTGCAGGCTCACCAGAAAGCGTGCGAGCTATACGCTGTGCAGGCTCATTGGGAAGCGAGCCCTTTGACTTCCATGGCCGCTTGCCTTCCTCTCCATTAATGGCACCCGAGCCGCTCTTTAATACAGGCAGCCTTACTGTTTGCCTCCCATTCCCCTCCCCCCTGCAGACCTGCACTGCCATGGCAAAGAATGATCATCTGCTACTAGTCTTCAAGTTTGGTGAAGTTGACTTCGAGCCGGAGGAGATAGAAAATAAGGAGGAATGGGGCCTCATGGACATGGCCCAGAACGAGCTGTCCGCGGCGGTTGCTGCCCCCGCTCCCATCCCAGCTCCCATCCCCGCGCCCGCGCCAGCGACCATCCCAGTAGCATTGACGGGCTGGTCGCCGAGCACTATCGCAGGGCTGGAAGCCGCAGGCGTCAGCAAGGTCTCCGCGGACCCGCGTGAGCTCGTGTATATGCCAGCGCCAACGCCCGTGCCTGTGCTCGTGCGCGCCCCTCCACCCAGCGTGGCGCTGGCCCTCGTGCATTTGGCTGCACCCGCCGCACCCATGTGCGCCCCTCCACCCACCGCGGTGCCGGTCCTCGTGCGTTTGGCTGCACCCGCCGCGCCCGTGCCCGTGCCCGTGCGCACCCCCTCTGAGCGGCATGGGACGCTGCCATCAACCGCTACCTCTCAGCGGCGCCAGTTGCCATCTTCCCGCGCCCCACCCGTCGATCGCGCAACGACATGATGTTGGATTTACATGTGAAGAACATTTTGTGCTACCTTGAAGACTTCAACAACGGCGTCCCAGAGGACGACAATGACAATGACGGCGCGGCATGCCGCCTCTGCCGCCACCGGAAATAGTTTTTTTGGGGTTTAATACTGTATCTCAAATTCTCGATCATATGAATATAAATTTGAAGTGTGACTGAATGAAAGATATGGTTTGAACAAACTTACGTTTTTCTCTCTTAATGTACAGACTTATCAAACGATTTTCTTTAAAAAAATGTCAATGGTTTTTAAATATAAAACACTCATCGCAAACCTTTTAGTTAGAACATCCGTATGTAAACCGACAGCTTCCCCAGGAAGCCAAGGGAAAATGTGCCGAGCAGGATTTATGCATCCCTTCAACGCAAACGGTTGTTTTGCATGACCCGTGTGCAACCACGTACAAACAATTGGGTAAGATTTGCATATTTGTCATTTTGGGTATGTTGCCATTTCTCAAACTGGAAAGATTGACATTTGTTTATCTAGTAACATTGCCATTTGTCAACCTTGTAACACTGCGATTTGTCAAAATATGCAGCTACAAATCACTAGCACTATCTAATTTTTGCAACTAAAATCACTAGCATTGTTCATATGGACACCACTAGCAGGTGTGAGTTGATGGACGCATATGCAAATGTACCATTGATTACATACAACAAGTCATCAGCCCACAACGACAACGAGGATACACGTTGGATTATAGATCATTTCCAACCAAACATTCTAGTAAAGTTTTTCTCACACAAAAAATAACAAAGCGATGAAATGAACTTTCAGCTCAACCACTCGTCGGCGTTGGAAACGCTTGCTTTGAACCAGAAGTGATTCTCTGGGAAGGGCCAACTACTGTCAATCTCGAGACCAACGCAGGACTGATCATCCAGGCTGAAGCGGCCTATGTTAGGACCCATATTGGGACGGTAGGGAAACATAGCAATGTCCGAGGTATAGATACAGTTGCTTCTCATAAATGGTAGTAAAGTTGTGTCAACAACAACTGGATCACCTTCCACCATCATTGGATAGTTTTGTCCAAGGAAGAGCGAGTTTCCTCCAAGACTTTGAATACTGAACCAGGGAGAAGGTGTTGGTGCTAGTACACTAGTATCCATCCCGAATACCTTGCAATGGATGTTGGAATAGGTCCGGAGAGTGCGACCATGCGAGACAACAGCTGCTTCCTTAGTAACATCAGCAGTGCCCTATATACAAACAAGAAGTGGTGATCCATCGGAATAAGTTGCCAGGCGCCACTGAGTATATGGGTCCTTCTCGTCCTCATGCTCGTGATCATCAGCATCGTCATCTCCCCCTTGGTTATAAAATTTTTCAAGTATAGGTGGTGGAATGTTCACAGGACCTTGGAAACACAATAAGGTTAATTAGTGAAGGGAAACTAGATAACCGGCATGCATGTGGATGAAACAATTATAATTACGGTGGAACACAAACATATCGAAAGCATCAGGATTCCATGCAAAAATAGTGCCACGAGTGGTGGCAGCAAACACAAGACTCTCATTTTGAATTGCATCACAGTACTCATCCGTGTACATAAATTGATTTTTGAGCAACATCCATCGAGGCGTGGAAGTAAGGACGGCAACAAGCTTGTCGAAGATAGCAACAACTTCATAGTTCGTGTAATCCCAAGAGCGGTTGGGAACTCGACAAATTGCTATCTTCTGTAGACGACAATCACCATGATCGTATTTGAACTCATGTAGAATACCGGTGTACTCAACCTCTGGGCAGTCGTCTGAGATTTTTGGAAGTGGAACCCGGTGACGAGTGTACACATTCACAAGTTCCCACTCGCACTTGTACCCAATATAAACAACCCAATCTCCATTTGCACCTGCCCAAGTCTTGCCCTCAAGTGATGGCATCTTAACATTATGCGTATCATTATCAAGCGGCATCAACTTTCACAAGGCGAGGCTTCCCTCGTCCCGGCGCCAGTCAACAGGGTCACGGCGAAGAAGATAGGGGAGATCAAACCGCTCCTGGACCCTTGGGTTCCTTGTAATGATGTTATTAGTTGAGTCAAGAATGGTCTTGAACAAACCTGCCATGCTAGCCGAGGTGATGACGTCGCACCGATCAATGAGTTCCTCCACCACGTCATCTTTTAGATTGGGGCAAGAATAACGGGGTTGTTTACGACCTGTTCCCTCCATGGAGAAGATGATCGAACAATGGCAGAAGGAAGGGTGAAGGCAAATGGAGGGAGAAAGAGCGTGCGACAGCAGTTCCAAATCGAGAGCGAAAGGCGAAGAGGCGGTGGACGGTTGCCACGGTACACGAAGAGGCACCTGGGGGAGCGAACGGTTGCCAAAGAGGTCACACACACTGACGACAAGGGCTGAGTGAACCGCATGCATATATCGCACACACCTTGATCTGGCTGACCATTTCTTTTGTGTTGCCTAATCACAAACAGTTCATTCGAGTGAACCATATGCTGTATATCGCACACACCTTCATCTGGCTGCCCATTTCTTTTGTGTTGCCTAATCACAAACAGTTCATCTGAGTGAACCATATGCTGTGTATCGCACACGCCTTTATCTGGCTGCCCGTTTCTTTTGTTCCTCCTCATCGCAAACAGTTAATTGAACTGAACCGTATGCCCTTCATCGCACACGCAACTAAAACCTGAACTGTATTTGATGCATATGTCATTGCAAACGTTTTATGCATTTTTGACAGTTTTCATACAGCACCGTTTGCGATTATTGCATCGTACACAGTTTCTCGAAGGGTCTCTGATCGTAGTGCCGCGTTAGCAGCATCCTGCAGTAGTGCTAGCTAGGGGCGTTAAACGATAGCGCTTGTTGGGAGGCAACCCAATTTTATTTTTGTTCCTTGCTTTTTGTTCCTGTTTAGTAATAAATAATTCTTCTATCCTCTGTTTAGATGTGGTTTTATGTTTTAATTAGTGTTTGTGCCAAGTAGAACCTTTGGGAAGACTTGGGTGAAGTCTTTGTGATCTTGCTGTAAAAAACAGAAACTTTAGCGCTCACGAGATTAGCTGCCATTTTTACTGGAGAGTGATTTTAGGTTGATTCTTTTTGCAGATGATTAATAGATAAATTACTCACGTCCACCAATTTATTTTAGAATTTTTGGAGTTATATAAGTATACGTTTGATACAAATTACTACACACTGTTCTGTTTTTGACAGATTCTGTTTTTCATGTGTTGTTTGCTTATTTTGATGAATCTATGGCTAGTATCAGGGGGGGGGGGTATGAACCATAGAGAAGTTGGAATACAGTAGGTTTAATACCAATATAAATAAAGAATGAGTTCATTACAGTACCTTAAAGTGGTGGTTTGTTTTCTTACACTAACAAAGCTCTTGAGATTTTCTATTTAAGTTTTGTGTTGTGAAGTTTTCAAGTTTTTGGGTAAAGATTTGATGAATTTCGGAATAAGGAGTGGCAAGAGCCTAAGCTTGGGGATGCCCAAGGTACCCCAAGGTAAAATTCAAGGACAACCAAAAGCCTAGTCTTGGGGATGCCCCGGAAGGCATCCCCTCTTTCGTCTTCGTCTATCGGTAACTTTACTTGAGGCTATATTTTTATTCACCACATGATATGTGTTTTGCTTGGGGTGTCTTGTATGATTTGAGTATTTTCTTTTTAATTTAAAACAATCATCCTTGCTGTACACACCTTTTGGATAGACACACATGAATCAGAATTTATTAGAATACTCTATGTGCTTCACTTATATCTTTTGAGCTAGATAATTTTTGCTCTAGTGCTTCACTTATATCTTTTAGAGCACGGTGGTGCTTTTATTTTACAGAAATTATTGATCTCTCATTCTTCACTTATATTATTTTGAGAGTCCTTATAACAACATGGTAATTTGCTTTGGCTATAAAATTAGTCCTAATATGATAGACATCCAAGATGGGTATAATAAAAACTTCCATATAGAGTGCATTGAATACTATGAGAAGTTTGATACTTGATGATTGTTTTGAGATATGAAGATGGCAATGTTACAGTCATGCTAGTTGAGTAATTGTGAATTTGAGAAATACTTGTGTTGGAGTTTGCAAGTCCCTTAGCATGCACGTATGGTAACCGTTGTGTAACAAATTTGAAGCATGAGGTGTTTCTTTGATTGTCCTCCTTATGAGTGGCGGTCGGGGACGAGCGATGGTCTTTTCCTACCAATCTATCCCCCTAGGAGCATGCGCGTAGTGCTTGGTTTTGATTACTTGTAGATTTTTGCAATAAGTATGTGAGTTCTTTATGACTAATGTTGAGTCCATGGATTATACGCACTCTCACCCTTCCATCATTGCTAGCCTCTTCGGTACCATGCATTGCCCTTTCTCACCTTGAGAGTTGGTGCAAACTTCGCCGGTGCATCCAAACCCCGTGATATCATACGCTCTATCACACATAAACCTCCTTATATCTTCCTCAAAACAGCCACCATACCTACCTATCATGGCATTTCCATAGCCATTCCGAGATATATTGCCATGCAACTTTCCACCGTTCCGTTTATTATGACACACTTCATCATTGTCATATTGCCTTGCATGATCATGTAGTTAACATCGTATTTGTGGCAAGGCCACCATGCATAATTTTTCATACATGTCACTCTTGATTCATTGCCTATACTGGTGAACCGCCGGAGGCACTCATATAGAGTCATATTTTGTTCTAGTATCGAGTTGTAATCCTTGAGTTGTAAATAAATATAAGTGTGATGATCATCATTATTAGAGCATTGTCCCGTGTGAGGAAAAAAAGAGAAAGGCCAAATAAAAAAAAGAGAAAGGCAAAAAAAAAGAGAAAGGCCAAATAAATAAGAGAAAGGCCAAAAAAAGAGAAAAAATGAGAAAAAGAGAGAAGGGACAATGATACTATCCTTTTCCCACACTTGTGCTTCAAAGTAGCACCATGATCTTCATGATAGAGAGTCTCTTATTTTGTCATATACTAGTGGGAATTTTTCATTATAGAACTTGGCTTGTATATTCCAACAATGGGCTTCCTCAAATGCCCTAGGTCTTTGTGAGCAAGCAAGTTGGATGCACACCCACTTAGTTTCTTTTGTTGAGCCTTCATACATTTATAGCTCTAGTGCATCTGTTGCATGGCAATCCCTACTCCTCACATTGACATCAATTGATAGGCATCTCCATAGCCCGTCGATTAGCTGCGTCGATGCGAGACTTTCTCCTTTTTTGTCTTCTCCACACAACCTCCATCATCATATTCTATTCCACCCATAGTGCTATGTCCATGGCTCACACTCATGTATTGCGTGAAAGTTGAAAACATTTGAGAATACTAAAGTATGAAAAAATTGCTTTGCTTGTCATCGGGTTTGTGCATGATGAGAGCATTTTGTGTGACGAAAATGAAGCATGGCCGAACTGTATGATTTTGTAGGGATGAGCTTTCTTTGGCTATGTTATTTTGAGAAGACATAATTCCTTAGTTAGTATGCTTGAAGTATTATTATTTTTATGTCAATATTAAACTTTTGTCTTGAATCTTTCGGATCTAAACATTCATGCCACAATAAAGAAAATTACATTGAAAATTCTGTTAGGTAGCATTCCACATCAAAAATTCTGTTTTTATCATTTACCAACTCGAGGACAAGCATGAATTAAGCTTGGGGATGCTTGATACGTCTCCAACGTATCTATAACTTTTGATTGTTCCATGCTATTATATTATCTGTTTTTGATGTTTAATGGGCTTTAATATGCTCTTTTATATTATTTTTGGGACTAACCTATTAACCGAAAGCCAAGTGCAAATTGATGTTTTTTTTTGCCTATTTTAGTGTTTCACAGAAAAGGAATATCAAACGGAATGAAACCTTCGCGAGGATCTTTCTTGGAACAAACGCAACCCAGGAGACTTGGAGTGGAAGTCAGATATGCAATGAGGCGGCCACGAGGCAGGAGGGCGCGCCCAGGGGGTAGGCGTGCCCCCCACCCTTGTGGGCCCCTCGTAGCTCCACCGACCTACTTCTTTCGCCTATATATACTCATATACCCTGAAAACATCCAGGGGAGCCACAAAACCACTTTTCCACCGCCGCAACCTTCTGTACCCGTGCGATCCCATCTTGGGGCCTTTTTCGGCGCTCTGCCGGAGGGGGATTCGATTATGGAGGGCTTCTACATCAACATCATAGCCTCTCCACTGATGTGTGAGTAGTTTACCACAGACCTTCGGGTCCATAGTTATTAGCTAGATGGCTTCTTCTCTCTCTTTGGTTCTCAATACAAAGTTCTCCTCGATGTTCTTGGAGATCTATTCGATGTAATACTTTTTGCGGTGTGTTTGTCAAGATCCGATGAATTATGGGTTTATGATCAAGATTATCTATGAACAATATTTGATTCTTCTCTGAATTCTTATATGCATGATTTGATATCTTTGCGAGTCTCTTCGAATTATCAGTTTGGTTTGGCCTACTAGATTGATCTTTCTTGCAATGGGAGAAGTGCTTAGCTTTGGGTTCAATCTTGTGGTGCTCGATCCAGTGACAGAAAGGGAACCAACACATATTGTATTGTTGCCATCAAGGACAAAAAGATGGGGTTTATATCATATTGCTTGAGTTTATCCCTCTACATCATGTCATGTTGCCTAATGCGTTACTCTGTTCTTATGAACTTAATACTCTAGATGCATGCTAGATAGCGATCGATGTGTGGAGTAATAGTAGTAGATGCAGAATCGTTTCGATCTACTTGACACGGACGTGATGCCTATGTTCATGATCATGCCTAGATATTCTCATAACTATGCGCTTTTCTATCAATTGCTCGGCAGTAATTTGTTCACCCACCGTAATATATGCTATCATGAGAGAAGCCACTAGTGAAACCTATGGCCCCCGGGTCTATTTTACATTACATTAGTTTCCCGTCAACTAGCTATTTCTGTCGCCATTTATTTTGCAGTCTTTACTTTCCAAACTATACAACAAAAATACCAAAAATATTTATCTTATTATCTTTATCAGATCTCACTTTGGCAAGTGGCCGTGAAGGGATTGACAACCCCTTTATCGCGTTGGTTGTAAGGTTCTTGATTGTTTGTGCAGGTACTAGGCGGTTTGCGTGTAGTCTCCTACTGGATTGATACCTTGGTTCTCCAAAACTGAGGGAAATACTTACGCTAATTTGCTGCATCACCCTTTCCTCTTCAAGGGAAAACCAACGCATGCTCAAGAGGTAGCAGGGTAGCACTGTCTTTTGTGAAGAACGGGTTTTTGCTCCCTTAGATACTGATGTAGGATCGAAAGTATGTCTAGAGGGGGGGGGTGATTAGACTACTTGACCAAATAAAAGTCTAGCCTTTTCCTAATTTTAAGTCTTGGCAGATTTTAACAACTTAGCACAAGTCAAGCAATCAACCTACACATGCAAGTCTAAGAGTATAGCAGCGGAATGTAAAACGTTTGCTATGAAGGTAAAGGGATGAGTTTGGAGGGAGCAAACGCAATGTAGACATGGAGAGTTTTGCGTGGTTCCGATAGGTGGTGCTATCGTACATCCACGTTGATGGAGACTTCAACCCACGAATGGTAACGGTTGCGTGAGTCCATGGAGGGCTCCACCCATGAAGGGTCCACGAATAAGCAACCTTGTCTATCCCACCATGGCCATCACCCACGAAGGACTTGCCTCACCAGGGTAGATCTTCACGAAGTAGGCAATCTCCTTGCCCGTACAAACTCCTTGGTTCAACTCCACAATCTTGTCGGAGGCTCCCAAGTGACACCTAACCAATCTAGGAGACACCACTCTCCAAAAGGTAATAGATGGTGTGTTGATGATGAACTCCTTGCTCTTGTGCTTCAAGTGATAGTCTCCCCAACACTCAACTCTCTCTCACAAATTTGGATTTGGTGGAAAGATGATTTGAGTGGAAAGCAACTTGGGGAAGACTAGAGATCAAGATTCTTGTGGTTGGAATGGAATATGTTGGTCTCAACACATGAGTAGGTGGTTCTCTCTCAGAAAATGGATGCTGGAAGTGTAGGCACGTTCTGATGGCTCTCTCCACGAATGAAGAGTGGGTGGAGGGGTATTTATAGCCTCCATGCAAAATCTAACCATTACACACAATTTACCTAACTCGATGGGACCGAATCATGAAACTCAGTCAGACCGATTTAGTTCAAAATGTGAACGTTAGGATTTTCGGTGGGACCGACATGTCAACTCGGTGGGATCGATTTCATTAGGGTTAGGGCATAATGCAATCTCGGTGAGACCGATCACATAAACTCGGTAGGACCGATTTCTGTAATAGGCAAACAAAGAGTTGGTCAGGCAAACTCGGTGGGACCGAAACGTTACAAAAGGGAAACAGAGAGTTTGCATTGCGAACTCGGTGGGACCGATCGCTCATCTCGGTTAGACCGAAATGTTATGAAGGGAAATAGAGAGTTTGCAATCCCATCTCGGTGAGACCAAGATCCCTATCGGTGAGACCGAAGTGACTAGGGTTTCTGGCAGTGGCTATGTCAAGTGAACTCGGTGGCGCCAGATAGATAATTTTGGTGGGGTCGAGTTTGACTTTTGGTTTGGGACATATGTTGTCGGATTTCTGGTTTCGGCAAAACCCTTGAGGTTCGAACACTGGGGTGCCCACGAAGATCTCTCCTCCCTCCAGCTCTCACCCTGCTACGATCTCCAGGCTCAGCACGTCGAACCCACAGAATAAGAGACACAAGGTTTATACTAGTTCGGGCCGGCGATGTGGTGTAATACCCTACTCCAGCGTGGTGTGGTGGATTTCCTCTTGGGCTGAGGATGAATAGTTAGAAGGGAAGAACAACCTCCTGAGGAGAGGTGTTCTTGTGCTTGGTGGGTTTGTGTGGATGAGGATGATCTGAATGATCCCCCTTTTGCTACGATGGTGACAAGTCCTATTTATAGGGGCCCTGGTCCTCTTCCCAAATATTGAGCAGGAAGGGATGCCACAATGGCCAAATTCAAAGGGAGACAACTAGTACAAGTTATCCTGACTAAAGGTGGTCTTCGTCTGCCAAAGGCTTTGGTGGTGACGCCGTCTTGGGCTCCACGGTGACCTCCGTCCTGTCGTCTTGCTGGTCTTGGTCTCGTTGCACCAATATGGAAACCTTTTCCTGATGCCTCGGGACACCTCGCCTGCGCTTGCTCTTTAGCACCAAAGAGGAAATGAGGACACTGCGCGCGCTGGCGGCCGCCTGGCCTTGGTCATCACGATTTACATCACAGGGACCTCACGAGGTGCCCCTTGCCTTGATCTCTTCACCCCTCGCGAGCCTGCATGGTGAGGCCTCCCTCGAGGAGGTCTTGCATCGTCCGCATCGCGAGGCTCGGCCCCTCGTGAGGGTCTTGAGTGTTTGCTGGTAAAGATGGGCCGTACGGGGCCGCTGGTGGAGCCACGCTGTGGTCCGCATGCAGGCAAGTCTGGGGACCCCCGTTCCAAGGACGCCGGTAGTAGCCCCCGGGCCCAAGGCGCGCTCGGACTTGGCTGCGAGGCGAAGCCAAAGGGCAAGTGAGGGAGTCCTGGACTAGGGGGTGTCCGGACAGCCGGACTATCATCGTCCGCCGGACTCCCAGACTACGAAGATACAAGATTGAAGACTCCGTCCCGTGTCCGGATGGGACTTTCCTTGGCGTGGAAGGCAAGCTTGGCAATACGGATATGTAGATCTCCTACCATTGTAACCGACTCTGTGTAACCCTAGCCTCCTCCGGTGTCTATATAAACCGGAGGGCTTTAGTCCGTAGGACACAACATACATTACAACAATCATACCATAGGCTAGCTTTAGGGTTTAGCCTCCTTGATCTCGTGGTAGATCCACTCTTGTACTACCCATATCATCAATATTAATCAAGCAGGACGTAGGGTTTTACCTCCATCGAGAGGGCCCGAACCTGGGTAAAAGATCGTGTCCCTCGTCTCCTGTTACCATCCGCCTAGACGCACAGTCCGGGACCCCCTACCCGAGATCCGCCGGTTTTGACACTGACATTGGTGCTTTCATTGAGAGTTCCTCTGTGTCGTCACCGATAGGCTTGATGGCATCTTCAACCCACAACGCCGTCCAGGGTGAGACTTCTCTCCCCGGACAGATCTTCGTATTCGGCGGCTTCGCACTGCGGGCCAATTCGCTTGGCCATCTGGAGCAGATCGAAAGCTACGCCCCTGGCCGTCAGGTCAGATTCGGAAGCCTAAACTTCACGGCCGACGTCCGCGGAGACTTGATCTTCGACGGACCCGAGCCGCAGCCATGCGTGCCGCATTGTTACGATGGGCATGATCTAGCTCTGCCGCCGAACAGTGCCTTGGTTGCCGCACCCGAATCCGCTTCGGCCATTAGTCCGGAGCCGATTGCCCAGATCAAGGATCGGTGGATAGACGCCACCTTGGGGGCTCCAACTTCCACGGCGACGGAGCCGAACATTAATCTTGTCCCTCGCAAGACTCGTGATTCCGAGGTGCCGGACTCCCTGCCGGACTCCGAACCTCCGACGCCCCAACCAGTCAATTCGGATTGGGCGCCGGTTATGGAACTCACCCCCGCAGACATCTTCCAATGCTCGCCCTTCGGCAACATCCTAAATTCGTTGAAGCACCTCTCGTTATCGGGAGAGTCCTGGCTGGACTATGGCCAGGATGGTTGGGGTACGGGCGATGAAGAAATTCATAGCCCACCCACCACCCACTTTGTAGCCACTGTCGACGATATAACCGACATGCTAGACCATGACTGCGAAGACATCGACGGAATAGACGACGATGCCGGAGATGAACAAGACACAGAGCCTATAAAGCACGGGAGGACCACCTCGTCATATGACATATACATGGTGGATACCCCAAAGGAGAGCGATAACGAGGACCAACGGGCCGCGTCAGAAGATAACCCCGCAGATAAACAACCAAAACAGCGACGCAGACACCGCCCTAAGTCCCGCCTCGACGACAGCAATACTCCTAAGGAGCCCGTAATACAGCAGGGCTCACAAATGGACGACGAACATGCAGATAAGCAACCGTCCGAACATGACAAGTCAGATAATCAGTCCAGGCCCGGCGAAAACGACAGTCCGGACGATCTCATGCCAGACACGCCGCCGGATAGCAAAAACCTTCGGAAAAGACTCGTCAACACTGCAAGAAGCCT
Organism: Triticum aestivum; assembly: GCF_018294505.1. Classification (NCBI taxonomy): domain Eukaryota; kingdom Viridiplantae; phylum Streptophyta; class Magnoliopsida; order Poales; family Poaceae; genus Triticum; species Triticum aestivum. The sequence goes on along the minus strand of NC_057801.1, from coordinate 418,241,748 downwards.
GAAGAAGGAAAAGCGGAAGCTCAAAACAGCGGAAGATACACTCAGAATGAGATGGAGCAAAGTGCTCAAAACCGCAGATAAATACGGCAATGGCCACCAATCAAAGAGCTACCCGAAGCGCAAGCTGCTACCAGAATTCGACGAGGAGGCCATAGAGCCTCCACCATCAAAAATAAAGAGGCCGCCTGGTTGGATAGACGGCTAGATGACAGGCCAAATTCTGAAAGCGGCGCCGCACATAAACCAACTAATGAACCTGGAAAGACAGATGACCCAGTCAGGTCCATCTACGGGCCAAAGAAGAAGGCCCCAGGAAGCAAGGTAACACGTCAAGTGTCGGAAGATAGTGGCACACCCAAAATACAGGGGCGCCGCACACCCACTATGTTTCACCGATGAGGTGCTGGACCATGAATTCCCAGCAGGATTTAAACCCATAAACATAGAAGCCTACGATGGAACAACAGACCCTGGAGTCTGGATAGAAGATTACATACTACATATACACATGGCCAGAGGAGATGATCTCCACGCCATAAAATACCTACCCCTCAAGCTCAAAGGGCCAGCCCGTCATTGGCTCAAAAGCCTCCCAGCAAATACCGTGGGAAGTTGGGAAGAGCTCGAGGAAGCGTTTAGAGCAAATTTTCAAGGGACCTATGTCCGCCCTCCAGATGCAGATGATCTAAGTCATATAACTCAACAGCCCGGAGAGTCAGCGCGCAAATTCTGGAACAGGTTCCTCACCAAAAAGAACCAGATAGTCGACTGTCCGGACGCCGAAGCCTTAGCAGCTTTTAAACACAATGTCCGAGACGAATGACTTGCTAGACACCTCGTCCAAGAAAAACCAAGGACAATGTCCGCGCTAACAAGCCTCATGACCCGCTTCTGCGCGGGAGAGGATAGCTGGCTAGGAAGATGCAGCACCAGCGACCCAAGTACATCCGAGATGAGAGATGGAAACGGAAAATCACGGCGCAGAAAAGAGCAGCGCCGGAATAAAGAGAAAAGCCCAAAGAGCACGACAGTCAACGCCGGATTCAAAAGCTCGCGGCCAAACAACAAAACATCACCTCTTAAGGATGACGGCGATGAGCTGTCCAACTTAAACAAGATTTTGGGTCGGATATGTCAAATCCACAGCACCCCCGGAAGGCCTGCAAACCACACCCATCGGGATTGTTGGGTTTTTAAACAGTCCGGCCGACTAAACGCCGAACACAAGGGGCTCGACGCATCAAGCGAAGACGATAAACCCCAACAGCAGAGCACCGGAAAACAAAAGACTTTCCCACAAGGGGTCAAAGCAGTAAATTCACTTCATGTGATAATACGGAAAACTAATGCGGCACTTTCTAAAAAGGGCTTCACGCGGTCCAACCCAGCAGAACATAGAGATTGGATATTAAAACCAATCACTTTCGACCACCTGGACTATTCCAGAAGCGTTCGAAACGCGGGACGGACTCCCCTGATATTGAATCCCGTAATAGACGGACTACAATTCACTAAAGTCCTAATGGACGGAGGCAGCGACTTAAACCTGCTGTATTCAAACACAATCCATCAGATGGGGATAGACCCTACCAAAATTCGGCACAGCCACACTTCCTTCAAAGGAGTGACGCCAGGCCCTTACGCCAAGTGCACTGGCTCCATATTACTAGCTATCGTGTTCGGATCACTGAACAATTTTCGGCGCGAAAAACTATTTTTTCACATCGTCCCATTTGAAAGTGGATATCAAGCACTATTGGGACGAAAAGCTTTTGTTCGTTTCAACGCCATACCGCATTACGCGTCTCTTACACTCAAGATGCCCGGTCCGCGTGGCATCATTTTAGTGCGAGGGTCACTCAAAGACCCCGGACTCGGATAGACGAGTCCGGCCCCAGCGGCCTAGGGGTTCCTAGCCGCATACCTCTTCACAAGGGGGCTGCGCGTAAAAACAAACGCGGGTTCATACAAGCCCCGCCTTACTTATTTATATTTTCTTTTACACATATATTTTCCGCGCGAATTGTTTTCAAACTAAGCGTTCCTCTCTTTTTACAGATGAACAACGCGCATACCCATCCAGGATAACGGCGCAACGGAGACACAGGCACAGACGTGCAGTAGGGACCCGTTGTGAGGATTCTTTTCAGATTAAGACCCTGCGTAAACCTTTTTTACTGTCTCTTGTTGTTATTTCCCCTTGGTTTCTTCCTATAACCAAAGCGGAGCCTGCCGTTTTGGCATCGGCCGCGTCAGAAGACCATGCCTGTACCTGGACACTAGGGGCTCAGGGCATTGTTCTGCCCATTACTACAAAGACCGAACACCTTCGGGAGTGTTCGGCGTCTCGAGTTAGGCATTATATGCATCAGCTCCGAATCATGTCTTTGGTCAAATGTTGGGTTTGCCCGGCTCCTGTGTTTTGCTGCCTTACGTTCCGTATCATCGGCTAACGCGGCACCAGGAGAACTACTACGATTGTGCCCCAGTTCGGCTGGGCGAGCACCTCAGTAGAGAAAGCCGAAAACTGACTGTCATGATATAGCGAGAGTCTGGTCAACCACTCGATCGACTACCGGAATGTTTAGAATTCCCTGCTTTGATGAAGGACCGTTTCCCGGTCAGGCACACACGCGCCCCAAACTCGGAGAAGTGCGGTGCCCCAAGGGGCTATATCGTAGCCCCACCCTCGAACTCCACTGGCTAAGTGAAAGTGATAAAGCATTATAGTCCGGATTGCCTCGTTTGCTACGCTACCACCTCCTTAACAGGACCGAGACGTCGGATTAAGTGTGAAAACACGCTATTTTTGCGAACACCCCCGCACCTTGTGCGTGGGGGCTAAAGCCGAAGACTGCAATCTTTCAGGTTATACAAGTGTATACGTAAACGGACGCATAGGAGAAGTTTTACTACTTGGGACGCACAAGTATAAAAAGCAGTTATAACATAATCATCGTATTACAAGCTAAAACGCTCATTTGAACGTGACATTTTTTGAGCACTGCGACTCTATTACACGAGCGCCACGCATAACTTCCCCGAAATAGTGCTCGGCGGGGAGTCGGTTTTCATCCGAACCCTGGGCGGCAACAGTGGTGGCATCCATCTCTGTCCAATGTGCTTTCAAACGGGCAAGAGCCATCCGCGCGCCCTCGATGCAGGCCGACCGCTTCATCTCCTTGATATGCGGCACCGCTCCAAGGAATTGCTGCAGTAAGCCAAAGTAGCTCGTCGCCTTGGGCCTCTCTGGCCAGACATGAGCCACGATGTCAGTCATGGCAAGTCCGGACAACCTATTTAGTTCGGCCCATTCGGCCAACCGGTCTGTCAACGAAAGTGAGCGATCCGGACTATGGAATTGAGACCAATATAGCTCTTCCGTCTTGTGATCCTTCTGGTTTCGGAAGTGCTCAACGACATCAGCCACACTTGCCGCTAAATCCATATACGGATCCTCCGGACTCCACAGCCGCTCAAATTGAGCATACTTTTGATCCATAAACCGGCGACGCAGCAAAAAAGACTTGCCAGCCACGATATCTCTGGCCTGGCGCAACTCCTCCTTCATGGCCCGCATTGCAGAGCGGGCATCCTTGGCCTCGGCGGTGGCCTTCTTCAGGTCTTCCCGCTCCGATAAGTGCTCCTTTTCAAGAGCCTCTTTGCGGTCGGCAGCATCTTTTACTTTCATGGCCAATTCGGCCACCTCTGCCCTGCTTAGGCAGTGCGCAACCCTTTCGGCTTTCAACTCCTCGGCCGCCCTCGAGGCAGCCGTGTCACTCCTTCGGGCTTGCTCCTTAGCTTGAGCAAGTTCGGCCCGAAGGCTCTCCACAGCAGCAGCACTGTCTGTATAACAGCATATAATTTATCAGAGGAGGGTTCTGATCCCCTTAATAAAAGCGACTGTGGAGAAATCATTTACCTTGCGACTCGTCAAGTCGCCGGTTGACAAGTGCGATGTCCGCATCCGCCACGTCAAGTTGCCGCATTAACTCGGCAACCCCACTAGTCCGGCTAGCCCTCGGACTATCCGCCACCTGCATAGGAACGGCGACACTCATTTGCGATTTTGATCCTCGGCACGCTGTCGTTTTCGACAACCTACAGAGTCTCAGGGGCTACTATCTATACAGGGCACACTTTTATGTGCAAAACTGTCAAAAAATAGAAGGTGCGTCATTTTCACGTACCTCAAATCCCGCCAGCAAACTCATAGCGGCATTGCGCAATCCGCTCTCGGCGGATGAAATCCTTCCAATCACCATACGCATCAACGCACAGTGATCTTCTGTGATGGATGCCCTCTCAAGCAGATTCTTCAGTTCTCCTGGCCGGATACTAGCAGGTGCCGAACTCTCTGGCCCCTCCGGACTCGGGGATACCCTCCGTGACGATACTTCAGGCTCGTCCGCCTTATCTGATGGCGCAGCAGACGGAGGCGTTTCGCTCTCCATCATCTCCGGAAGAAGGTCCCCCGAAGATGAACTCCTCTGAGAAGGCTGCAGATCCGAACTGCAAGATAAATATTTCGGTTACCCACAGAAGCACAAATGGAGGTATTTCTTTACTAATTAACTCCTCTTTTCATACTCACGGCTCGCTGGAGGGCTGATCATTTGGCGATGATTGTGCGTCCGGATTCTCCCCGAACGCCGGACCCCCCGGTGAAGATCTCTTCTCCCGCTTAGGGGCTTTGGCCTCCGGATCTTTGGAGGCGGTCCTCTTCTCCCCCTGGAGGGAGGGGTTCTTGATTCCCCCCTCTTCAGACGCCCCCTTGGGCGAAACAACAGCTCCTCTATCTTCCCCATCGCCCCACTTCATGGGTGCGACCTCCAACATTCTGACCAGCATGGGCTCCAGTGCGGTCTCTGGGAGGGGGGCTGGACACCTTATCAGCCTCGATCGCGCTACCCACTCCTGTAAAGAATAATGGGTCAGGAGGCGAACTCTAGAAAGGCAGATAAACAGGACGTCCGGACTCTGAGCTATTTACCTGCGTATCCGGGCGATTGTGGCTTAGGCCTGCGTCCTCGGCCAATTCCGGACACGCCGCCTGCGGTCCGAAGAACAACTTATACATCTCCACGGGTGTCGCACCCATGAAGTGTTGGATAATCCGAGGTCCCTCTGGGTTGAACTCCCATAGACGGAGAGGACGACGTTTGCAGGGCAGAAGATGCCTGATTAGCATAACCTGCATCACCACAATCAGATTGATCTCCCTCGCCTGGAGGTCTCGAATCCGGCCCTGCAATAAGGGCACGTCTTCGGACGGCCCCCAATTGATCCCTTGGTTGACCCATGACATCAGTCGGCATGGAGGTCCCGGGCGGAAGGAAGGTGGCGGCTTTTGCTTGCTGCCCTTTGGAGCGGTGATATAGAACCACTCCTGCTGCCACAGTCCGAGTTCCTCTTGGAAGGAACCCTCGGGCCACGGGGCATCGGCCTTTTTGCTTATGGCCGCCCCGCTGCACTCCGCTTGACGCCCCCCGATCATCTTCGGCTCCACATTGAAGGTCTTTAGCCACAGGCCGAAGTGGGGAGTGACGCGGAGGAAGGCTTCGCAGACGATGATGAATGCGGAGATGTGGAGGATGGACTCCGGAGCCAAGTCATGAAAGTCCAGCCCGTAGTAGAACATGAGCCCTCTCACGAAGGGGTCCGTCGGGAAGCCTAAGCCCCGACGGAGGTGGGATATGAAGACAACGAACTCACCGGGCTCGGGGGCGGGCACGGCCTGCCCTTGGGTGGGCAACCTGTGCGAAACCTCGTAGGCTAGGTGTCGGTGTGAAAACCGGCGGATCTCGGGTAGGGGGTCCCGAACTGTGCGTCTAGGCGGATGGTAACAGGAGACGAGGGACACGATGTTTTTACCCAGGTTCGGGCCCTCTCGATGGAGGTAAAACCCTACGTCCTGCTTGATTAATATTGATGATATGGGTAGTACAAGAGTGGATCTACCATGAGATCAAGGAGGCTAAACCCTAGAAGCTAGCCTATGGTATGATTGTTGTAATGTATGTTGTCCTACGGACTAAAGCCCTCCGGTTTATATAGACACCGGAGGAGGCTAGGGTTACACAGAGTCGGTTACAATGGTAGGAGATCTACATATCCGTATTGCCAAGCTTGCCTTCCACGCTAAGGAAAGTCCCATCCGGACACGGGACGGAGTCTTCAATCTTGTATCTTCGTAGTCTTGGAGTCCGGCGGATGATGATAGTCCGGCTGTCCGGACACCCCCTAGTCCAGGACTCCCTCAATAGCCCCCGAACCAGGCTTCAATGACGATAAGTCCAGCATGTTTATAGTCTTCGGCGTTGCAAGGCGGGTTCTCCCTTGAAGTTCCATGTAGCTGCCGAATAGTGTCCGACTTCATCTTAAATACTGTGTTCCTCGGCTTCTACGCCAAATAATGACCCTTTTCCACGCGTCACACGAATGCGAAAAGCCAGGGCGTCTTTTATGTTTCACCCCCTAGTTGTGTGAGTCGTCCGCCTACAAAAGAGGCAAAAATCCAGATCCAAACCACACCATCTTCCTCCCGCGAATACTTCATCGGAGCGCCTTTGACCTAAAAATCCATTCCATCATGGACCGTCGACGCGGCTCTTCTTCTCGCGCTCCCAGCCCACCGCCAGGAGATTGGAGGAGGTGCTCTGTTCCGCACAACGAGCTTGTGAAGCTCCAAGCGGGGGGATATCTCCCTCCGGCCTTCATGGTCCCGGTTCGAGCCGGGCCGGTCACTTATCAAGGTGGGAGAGAAGCGGAGGCTACCCCAAGCCCCAATAAGGGGGAGCGAGTATGCTTCGTCCCCTATCTGATAAGGGGACTCGGATTCCCAATACATCCGTTCCTCCGCGGGCTCCTGGAGTTCTACGGACTCCAGCTCCACCACCTCACACCCGCCTCTGTCCTGCATATCACAGGATACATAGCTCTTTGCGAGTTATTCTTGGGTATTGAGCCCCATTTTGCATTGTGGAAGAGGCTGTTCTGCCTCGTACCCCGTTCTCATGAGGGGTCCATATATCAAGTGGGCAGCGCCGAAATATGGCGCATCGCTGGGACCGGATACCCATCCGGTACTCCCAAGAAGGCGTCCGAAGACTGGCCTTCAGAGTGGTTTTATATAGGAGATGCTCCGCTGCCAGACCCAGTCCGGAATGGCCTCCCGGAGTTTAGTGCTACTCCTCTGAAGAAACGCCTCAGCTGGCGCCCACGGAGCCCCCGATTGGAGGAAGACAAGAGCGTCCATTACTTGATGGGCCGAATAAGATTACTGGCCCATTCCGGGTTGACCATGATTGGAGTCATGGCGACATGCATCATGCGGGGGGTACAACCATTGCAATACAGAGGCCACCCCATGTGGGATTTCAACGGGGAAGACGATGCCACCCGTCATGGCCGCGAAGGGCCGGATTCGACCGAGGATCTGGTGGAGATCCTGTCCGGCCTGTACAAAGGGGAGAAGGAGGACTTCCTTCGAACGAACCCCTTGAATGGGTTTTCCATGAACAACCCTAGAGGATGGGTAAGCGAACACTTTTTAAGGGCTCAACCCATGCTTTCGAAGTTTAGGCTTCTTACATTATGTCTTCGGCGCAGGATCTACGCCGGACTGTGGAGGACATGGTAAGTCCCGCTCCGCAACCCGAGGATCCAGAAAGATCCCTGGATCCGGCCTCCGAAGAGGATCCGGACATCAAGGTGGAGCTGATCGACGGGGTATTTCACCAGCTCAGCATGGACAATGCCTTGGTCGCCATTACGGCGGACTACCCCGGACTGTATCCGGCTTCCCAGGTGACTGTGACCGAGGTCCGGACACCATTATCTCTTCCTTGCCCCTTTCCGACCTTCGCGAACAATGGTATTTTGCAGGAAGCGCCTTCACGGCGGGAAGCCGAGCCCGCGGCGGCTGACCAACAAAGGTCAGTCCGGACCAGCAGGCGGAAAAGGAGCGCGGCACGGACTGAAACGTCGCCGCAAAGGTATAACTCGTATTTGAATTTTCAGAGCAACGTTCTTAGGAAGCGTCTAAGTGCTCATGATCTTTATAGGAGAAAAAGCGCTCGCCGGACTGCGGGCGCGGAAGTTGCTGATCCAACCCATACTGGCCAGGCTCCAGCGCCCGGCCTGGAGGGGGAGTCAAGCACAAGGCACGGGCCGGATCCTTCTCCAACGGAGGATACCGACAGACTGTCCGCCACCAAGTCTGAGGTGGAGAGCGCCATGAACCATAGGCGCCGCCGGACAGTATTTCGTGAAGCATGCTTCTCCCCTGAGGCATTAGATGCCTTTAATGCGGGGGACGCGCATCTCCGTGCCGCTCAAGACGGTTTTACCAGAGCCACGGAGCAGTATGTGAAAGACATACGGGTAAAGGAATTTTAATGGTTATATATACCAGTAGCCCCCGAGACTTGAAGCAGTTATGTTAACTGATTTAAGGATCAATTAAAACGCATGCTCTTACCGAGAAGAATGCCCAGTTGTCTCAGGAGCTGCAAGAATGCAAGGCCCAACTTGAGGCCGCACTTGCTGCCGCAGGAGGAGACGCAGAGACCCCTCCTGGTAACGCATTTTTATTAGTAAATATAAGCGCTGTGCGGCGTGCGCGCAAGTCTGATAGTGACATTGCAGGTGCCGCCGGACAAGATCCGGACAGGCAAGAATTACTGCGCCAGCTAAAGGCCGGCGAGAGAGTGCTGAATAGGGTGCATCAAGAAAGGAACCAGCTCCAAGATGCCAACGCCAAGCTCGGAGAAGAGCTGAAAGGCGTTCAAGCCGGGCTGTCCAGTGCCGTTAAGGAGAATCAGCGGCTTTGTCGCGGCATTTATAGTAAGTGCTTGAGCGGACTCTTTTAAAAAGAAGAGTTCGGCGAGGAAGTAAATTGACATAGCATGTCTTGTAGGTATACTCACAGGTCGCCCTGCAGAGGAGATGCCCATATCAACGGGTGATCAACTTCCCGAGCTGTTGCAACTGCTCGAACGAGTTCGACAGGCAATGAGTGGCGTCGTCCAGGCTTTATGGCCAGCCCTCTCCCTACCCGAGGGCCTCGGAGAGCTTGCGGAGAAGCTGCAGGGAGTGCGGCAGCGCTTCCGTTTGTGGAAGATTTCGGCTTGCCGTCAAGGTGCCAGGGAGGCTTGGGCCATGGTGAAGACGCGTTACAAGAAGGTGGATCCCAACCACATGGCCGAAGTTGGACCGGTGGGGCCCGATGGGAAGGAGATCCCTGTGAGTTTAGTATACAGCCAAGTAGAGTTGGCTGCTAAATTTTCCCAATGGGACTGTAAATTAGACAGCCTGTTAGACGGGATTGAGGAGGAATACAATCAGTAAATTTGACAATGTATGTTTTCCTTTAAAGTGACATGTGAAATGCCTTCTAGTCGGATTGTAGATCGTTTGTCTTTGCCGACCTTTTCACTTCAACCTTGGGACCCTAGAGTACGGAGTGTGTCCGAATACCTTTTTGGTTGAGAAACAACCGTGGTATGCATGGAGACCAGGCATAGGGGTCATTAGTGCTTTATCAGACAAGTGCCCAACTAGTTATGTTATATTACATGGTTAGTAAGAAACATCTTCCAGGGAGAATAGTTCCGTTAGGGGTTCCTTTCCCTGGGAGGCATGCCCTAAAGTGCATGTCCGGACTGCGAAGGAAGTAGCAAAACATCTGGGGGCGGATAAATAAATAGTTAAAAAGTCATCTTTTAAGTCACCGACCGAATATTCCCTTAAGAACGCTAGCTTTCGGCTTCACCCAGTCTGAGGTACACATCCGGCTGACCCGGCAGTAACAATCGCAGAGGTGCTCCCTTTACCTCCTAGCCGAACAATCGGGAACGTAGGGGTAAGCACAGGAGCCAGGCAACCCAGCTTGGCCAAAACTTAAGTCATATCGATGCATATAATGGTGAGTAAAAGGTACATGTGGAAACTTTACACATGTGCTGGGTATGAAACCCTTATAATTGAGCTTCTGTAAAAGAAGCCCCCAGGAATAATGAGTGCGGATGGCACATCATGTGTATGCAAAAAATGCGAAAGTAGGCCCTTAAGGGCTTTTTGAATAAAAAGGTATGAAAAGAGAAACAAAAGACAACCGAAGTGTAAAAGTTTGGACGGGGGAAGGGGACGAACTCTTAGTCCGGCGCTAGGCATAGAATCGTCGGAGGCGGGCTGCGTTCCATGGGTTCGGCTCGAGTCGGTTATCCGACGCATTTCGTAGACGGTATGCTCCGCCGGTCAGGACTTGATCAATAATGAAGGGCCCTCCCATTTGGGCTTGAGCTTGTCCTTTTTCTTATCCGGCAGGCGTAGAACTAGTTCACCAACGCTGTAAGTCTTGGCCCGTACTTCTCTGCTTTGATATCTTCGGGCCTGTTGCTGATAAAATGCGGAACGAGCCTTCGCGACGTCACGTTCTCCCTCCAATGTGTCCAAGCTATCCTGCCGATCAAGCTCGGCCTCTCTTTCCTCGTACATGCGCACTCGAGGTGAGTCATGAATAATGTCACAGGGTAAAACTGCCTCTGCGCCGTATACCATAAAAAATGGTGTGAATCCGGTAGTACGGTTAGGCGTTGTCCGCAGCCCCCAGAGTACGGAGTCGAGCTCCTCGACCCAGTGCGTGTCAGATTTAGTAAGTGACCGCACTAGCCTGGGTTTAATGCCGCTCATTATTAGACCATTTGCTCGTTCCACTTGACCGTTGGTTTGAGGGTGATAGACTGAAGCATAGTCGAGCTTGATGCCCATATTTTTGCACCATGACTTGACCTCATCGGCTGTGAAGTTCATGCCGTTGTCGGTGATGATGCTGTGGGGCACTCCGTAGCGGTGTACTACCCCGGATATAAAGTCTATCACTGGTCCGGACTCTGCCGTTTTCACCGGTTTGACCTCTATCCATTTGGTGAATTTATCCACCATGACCAATAGGTATCTTTGCTTGTGGGTTCCCCCTTTTAGGGGTCCGACCATATCAAGCCCCCAGACCGCGAACGGCCAGGTAATGGGTATAGTTTTGAGGGCGGTGGGCGGCATGTGGCTCTACTTAGCAAAGAGCTGACAGCCGACGCATTTCTGGACTAAGTCCTGAGCATCTGCCCGGGCCGTTGGCCAATAAAATCCTATACGGAATGCCTTTCCTACAAGGGCCCGGGCTGCTGCGTGGTGTCCGCCTAAACCGGCATGAATTTCAGCCAGGAGGCTTCGCCCTTCCTCTTCGGAGATACACCTTTGAAGGACTCCGGTTGTACTTTTCTTATAAAGTTCTCCCTCATGGACCTTGTAGGCTTTCGATCGCCGAACTATGCAGCGGGCCTCGTTTTGGTCTTTGGGAAGTTCCTGCCTAATCAAGTAGGCTAGGAAAGGTTCTGTCCACGGGGCGATTACTGCCATTATAACATGGGCTGAAGGTGTTATGTCATCGGCTGAATCGCCGATTGGCGCGGTTTTTTCCGGTTTGTTACTTCCGGACTCCTCTTCCCATAATACGGATGGCTTGAAGAGCCGTTCCAGGAACATATTTGGAGGGACAGCATCACGCTTCGCACCAATGCGTGCCAGCACGTCGGCCGCTTGGTTATTATCTCGGGCTATGTGATGGAATTCGAGTCCTTCAAACCGAGCTGACATTTTTAGGACAGCGTTGCGATATGCTGCCATTTTCGGATCCTTGGCGTCAAAGTCTCCGTTTATTTGGGATATTGCAAGGTTTGAATCCCCGCGCACCTCTAGGCGTTGAATGCCCATGGAGACTGCCATCCGGAGACCGTGTAACAGGGCCTCGTATTCGGCTGCGTTGTTGGAGTCCGTGTACATTATTTGAAGTACATACTGGACTGTGTCTCCGGTTGGGGACGTCAATACGATGCCAGCCCCCAGTCCGGCCAACATTTTGGAGCCGTCGAAATGCATAGTCCAGTTGGAGTATGCGCCGTACTCTTTAGGGAGTTCGGCTTTGGTCCATTCGGCGACAAAGTCAGCCAAAACTTGTGACTTTATAGCTCGCCGAGGTTTGTAAGTTATATCGAATGGTAAGAGCTCAATGGCCCATTTTGCAATCCTGCCCGTTGCGTCACGATTATTGATAATATCGTTGAGTGGTACTTCAGAGGCCACTGTTATCGAACACTCTTGAAAGTAGTGCCGGAGCTTCCGGGACGCCATGAACACCACATATGCTATCTTTTGATAGTGCGGGTAACGGGATTTGCAGGGGGTTAACACAGTGGATACATAATACACTAGTTTTTGAAGAGGGAATTTGTGCCCTTCTGTTTCTCGTTCGACGACGAGTACCGCGCTTACAACTTGATGTGTTGCCGCGATGTATAACAACATTGGTTCGCCCAGATTGGGTGTGGCCAGGACCGGATTGGTTGCCAATATGGCCTTTATTTCTTCGAGTCCGGCAGTGGCAGCATCTGTCCACTCGAAGTGTTCGGTGCGCCTGAGGAGGCGATAAAGGGGCAATGCCTTTTCTCCTAGACGGGAGATAAAGCGGCTTAGAGCTGCCATGCATCCTGTTAATTTTTGTATTTGTTTGAGGTCTTTTGGAATGTCCAACTGTGACAGAGCTCGGATTTTAGCCGGGTTTGCTTTGATTCCTCTACCGGACACGATGAAGCCCAGCAGCTTTTCGGCTGGTACGCCGAAAACGCATTTTTCCGGATTCAACTTGATGTCATATGCTCTGAGGTTGTCAAACATGAGCCTCAAATCGTCTACTAGAGTTTCGACGTGTTTTGTTTTGACGACTACATCGTCTACGTACGCCTCGACTGTTTTGCCGATCTGGGTAGCCAGACATGTTTGAATCATGCGCTGATATGTTGCGCCGGCGTTTTTAAGTCCGAAAGGCATCGTGTTGAAGCAGAATGGTCCATAAGGGGTGATGAACGCCGTAGCGGCTTGGTCTGCTTCTGCCATGTTGATTTGATGGTAGCCAGAGTATGCGTCGAGGAAACACAATGAATCGTGCCCTGCGGTAGCATCGATAATTTGGTCGATGCGGGGGAGGGGGAAGGGATCCTTTGGGCAGGCTTTATTGAGGTCTTTGAAATCGACACAAAGGCGCCAGGATTTGTCCTTCTTTGGTACCATTACCAAATTTGCTAGCCAATCCGGATGTTTGATATCTCTAATGAATCCGGCTTCCAATAGTTTGGCTAGCTCTTCTCCCATTGCCTGTCTTTTGGGTTCGGAAAATCGTCGAAGAGCCTGTTTGACTGGCTTGAATCCTTTTAGGATGTTTAGGCTGTGTTCTGCCAATCTGCGTGGGATTCTGGGCATATCCGAAGGATGCCAGGCGAAAATGTCCCAATTTTCCCGAAGGAATTCGCGCAGTGCGGCGTCTACTTCGGGGTTCAATTGTGCCCCAATGGAGGCCGTCTTTGTTGGGTCCGTTGGGCGGACTTGGAATTTTGTTATTTCGTCTGCTGGTTTGAAGGAGGTGGACTTGGATCTTTTATCGAGTATCACATCGTCCCTGTTCACCGTGGAGCGCAGTGTGGTGAGTTCTTCTGCCGCTAAAGCTTCGGATAGTGCCTCGAGGGCTAGTGCGGCTGTCTTGTTTTCGGCGCGGAGTGCTATGTCCGGATCACTAACGAGAGTGATTATTCCGCTGGGCCCAGGCATTTTGAGCTTCATGTACCCGTAGTGAGGTACAGCTTGAAAAATTGTGAATGCCTCTCGTCCTAGTATGGCGTGATATCCGCTGCTGAACGGGGCCACTTGGAACGTGACTTCTTCGGATCTGTAATTGTCCGGCAAGCCGAACACCACATCGAGTGTGATTTTTCTGGTGCAGCGCGCTTCCCGGCTAGGGATTATTCCTCGAAAGGTTGTGCTGCTTTGCTCAACACGGCTCCAATCGATTTCCATTTTTCGCAGAGTTTCCTCATAAATGAGGTTTAGTCCGCTGCCGCCATCCATGAGGACTTTTGTCAGTCGAAAGCCGTCCACTATGGGACTAAGTACCAGCGCAGCTGGCGCTCTGGCTGTTCGGAATTTGGGCTCGTCGCTGGCGTTGAAGGTAATAGCTGTGTCGCTCCATGGATTTGCTGTTGCTACTTGGTAGACTTCGGCGAGTCCGCGGATTGTTCGCTTTCGCATATTGTTTGATGCGAAGGTCTCGAAGACTATTGATACCGTACTGGTATTGTTGGAATGGTTTCCCGGAGCTAGAAGCTCCTCGCCACTTTTGGCCACCTGCCGTAATATCCAACATGCTCGAAGGCTGTGTGTTGGGACGGCTCCCTCTGTACTATGAAGCTTACAGGGTCCATTGAGCCATCCCTCCAGTACGGTTCCGTGCCCCTTATTGGGTTTTTGTTTTTTCTTTTTTCCATCTAGGGCCCTAGCGTGAGGTACCCTTTTGTTGCGGACTGGGGTTGGGGTCGGATTATCCCAAAATTGGTTTTCGGTTTTCCGGAAACTCTCCATCGCACAGTACTTTCGTATTATGGACGCCAGATCGGCGAAACTTGTAATTTTGCGACGATCGATGGCGTTCAATATTCCCTTGTCCGTGCAATTATTGTAGAAGATTGAGATTGCGTTTTCCTCTCGACAGTCCTTTATCCTGTCCATAACCAGGAGGAATCTGGCCCAGTAATGGTGTACTGTTTCAGCAGGCTCTTGCCGTATTAGAGATAGATCGCATATATCTGGGCGGGTGGGTGGACCAAAGTCTAGATCCCTGCCCATCTTGGGGCTCAAAGGCCGAGGAGTTTCCGAATTCGGAAGCTTGGTTTGCTGGACACAATCCAGCGAGTCCGGAGCGATGCATGGTTTTAAATTCCATGTTCGATCGAAGTCCGTCCCTCCGCGGGAATCCGGCATGGAGGGTTCGGGAATCCGGATATGAATAGTTTTTAATACAGGCGAAGAGTTGCCGTATTGCTCCTCTACCACTGCGACGTGGTGGGTGGCCTGGGGAGAGTTAATCTCTCTCAGATCGGTTTTAAGCCCAATCTGGTTGTAGTCCGTAGCGACTCCCAGGGCGGCGATGCGATCCAAGAGCTCGCTAACAGACGAGAGCTCTATTGGATCCAACTGTTCGGCAGCTTTCGGGCTGACACGAAGATTGCTTCTGACGACTTGAGAAGTTGATGTCAAAGCAGCGGCCGGACAGGCGGTCATAAGGAAACAACCTAGCCGGATAGTTTGGCCGGCGGCCAAGGCCCCTTCGGCGAAAACACCGTTTTTGAAGACGGGTGGAGACATCCGTCCTATCGGTGACAACACAGAGGAACTCTCAATGAAAGCACCAATGTCGGTGTCAAAACCGGCGGATCTCGGGTAGGGGGTCCCGAACTGTGCGTCTAGGCGGATGGTAACAGGAGACGAGGGACACGATGTTTTTACCCAGGTTCGGGCCCTCTCGATGGAGGTAAAACCCTATGTCCTGCTTGATTAATATTGATGATATGGGTAGTACAAGAGTGGATCTACCACGAGATCAAGGAGGCTAAACCCTAAAGCTAGCCTATGGTATGATTGTTGTAATGTATGTTGTGTCCTACGGACTAAAGCCCTCCGGTTTATATAGACACCAGAGGAGGCTAGGGTTACACAGAGTCAGTTACAATGGTAGGAGATCTACATATCCTTATTGCCAAGCTTTCCTTCCACGCCAAGGAAAGTCCCATCCGGACACGGGACGGAGTCTTCAATCTTGTATCTTCGTAGTCTGGGAGTCCGGCGGACGATGATAGTCCGGCTGTCCGGACACCCCCTAGTACAGGACTCCCTCACCAGGTACTTGGCTTCACGTAACTTCAATATGTCCTCTTCCGTGATGGAGGAGGCCATCCACCGGCCCTGGAGGTTGGAGCCGGACATGGTTGAGAATCCGAAGCGCTCGAATCTGAGGTTCTAGGTGTTGGAACTGGGAACAAGAGGAGATTCGATGCGAGATTGAAGAACAAGGACGAGCCTTGGTCCTCTTATAAAGGGGAAAAAATACCAAGGGCCGTCTCCATGACCGTTTGGGATTCACCTTCGGTGGAGAAGGCGTGGTGACAGGAACGGTTGGGTTACCCACGCACGTATTGATGAGAATCCCGGAATAAGGGGAACACGATCTCTGCTTCGACAAGACGTGCCAAGGAAACCGCTTCGCTAAACGTGCTGAGGCGGTATAAAGTAAAAACGATTCAAGTAAAAGCCTGGTAGCGGTGTGATGTCACGCCGCATAATACGTCAGCAGATTGGATTAGTGTACATTTTATTCTCTCTACGGTGGAATGTGGAATTTATTTTGCAGAGCCGGACACTATCCTGGTGTTCACGATCTTCTCTGGATTATTCAAGGGAGGAACCCACCTTGCAATGCCGAACATTATGCGTGCTGGACTTATCGTCATTGAAGCCTGGTTCAGGGGCTACTGAGGGAGTCCTGAACTAGGGGGTGTCCGGACAGCCGGACTATCATTGTCCGCCGGACTCCCAGACTACGAAGATACAAGATTGAAGACTCCGTCCCGTGTCCGGATGGGACTTTCCTTGGCGTGGAAGGCAAGCTTGGCAATAAGGATATGTAGATCTCCTACCATTGTAACCGACTCTGTGTAACCCTAGCCTCCTCCGGTGTCTATATAAACCGGAGGGCTTTAGTCCGTAGGACACAACATACATTACAACAATCATACCATAGGCTAGCTTTAGGGTTTAGCCTCCTTGATCTCGTGGTAGATCCACTCTTGTACTACCCATATCATCAATATTAATCAAGCAGGACGTAGGGTTTTACCTCCATCGAGAGGGCCCGAACCTGGGTAAAAGATCGTGTCCCTCGTCTCCTGTTACCATCCGCCTAGACGCACAGTTCGGGACCCCCTACCCGAGATCCGCCGGTTTTGACACCGACAGCAAGTGTGGAGTGCCGCGGGCCCCAACATCCTGCGACCTTGGTCGATGCATGGCACTTGATTGGATGTGGGAGTCTTCGCTTCCCCATGCTGCCTCGGCAACTGCCCGACTTGACAGTCCCCGCTACATGCAAGGAAAAACCATCATTACCTATGATCGTGGGGGACGCCGGTTGGCCTTCTCCCACTATTAATGAGGAGGGGGCGGAGCCCCCGTCGCTCATCTCTTCCTGCTCCGCTCGCCTCTTCTCCCTTGCTTCATTGCTAGCAGCGACACCTATGGTGCCGATACGGAGGTTCTCGGTCGCAGAGAAGGGAAAAACCCCCCGCGACGAGCTTGGGCCACTCCCGCCGAAGAAGAGGCTAGCCCACCGCCACGATGTAGTCGTGAGACCGGAGGTGACAAGGCCTTGGTGCGAGCGGCCACCTCCCGGGTATCCACTGCCTCTGTACGCCTAGGCTGAAGGCTCCGGAGGAAGAGGTGGCGAGCGGCACCGCCCGCGTCGTGGCTGTGGTCGCCGCGCAGTGGTGACGCATGCCGTCGCCCCAGGAGCCCACGCCACGGGATCCTCGCGCGAACTCGTGATGTGGGCGGTGATGCCTCCGCGCACTTGGATTTGCCTTCCACAGTTCTTCTCCGCCGAGATGCCGCCGAGGGGCCCACTCGAGCTATGGCTGCAGCACGCCAACTGCGATGCCCCGGCGACTGGGGCGGAGGTTGAAGCCGTCTCCTCTGGCAGGATCTTCATGACCCGTGGCTGGGGCGAGGTTGCTCGAGTCTTCCGTGCGGATGGCACCCTCGCGATCCACTTCGAGTACGACGGCACCTCCATGATGTTCTTCAAGGTCTTCGACATGGAAAGCCGCCGCTTGGAGTGCTGGTGGAGAGGGTCGTCGGGACGGTGCAGTGACCAATGCCGAGTCTGCCGCTGGCTTCTCCAGCGGCTCTTCCAATAGTAGCGGCGATGCTTGGGAGTCCAACAACTCTCCCGAGCCCTATGAGACTCCGGAGACGAGCAACGTCACCTACGTGCCCCCAAGCTCTCGCCGGGCCCGGAGCAAGGCCGTAGCATCCGGCTGCCATCGTCACTGATATGGATGGGCTTGGCACCGGCCTCCCGTGGCCCACTGTTGATGATGGCGTCGGCCGCGCTGGCGCGTGCAGGTAGGGCTCCTGGAAACTCCCTTCTTTTGTTCCCTGCGAGGAATCGAGATGGACCCCGCGGGGGCGTGTGAAGGGTTTGTAATGTCTTTTGTTCATATTATCCTTATTATGAAAATTTGCGAGTGCATGTCCTATTTCGGCTCGGTCTCCCCTTCCTACCCCGCAGCGGCTCGGTGCTCTACACCGACAGGTCCCAGTCCCCAGGCAGGCTGCAGCCATCGCTGGTATGCCAGGTCACGATGTCGTGGTCAAGTCCTGGAGGTGAGCGGCCCGAGGTCCAGTAAGAGCTCCTAAGGCGCGATGCTTAAGAGGTCCCCTTTGGCGCACAAGCAGCCACATTGAGGTAGGAAAGGGAGGTGACTTCGCTGTAATAGGGCTGCACAAGTGAGAATTCTATGCCGTAGCGCTTGGTCTATCCGGGCGCGGAACTTATCTTGGCAGTCTAGAGCCGGCTCCTTGTGCCGCGCCAGACTCGCGCGTCCACGACCGTAACAAAGCCACGTTAGGCCCTCGCATGCCTCCCCCTCTTCTCCATGATCTTCTATGTGCTCTACGTCCTCAGGTCCTAGCCCTTGAGCGAGCTCAGCCGCCGCTGGTATGCCAGGTCATGATGCCATGGTCAAGGCCAGGGGGTGAGGGCTGGAGAGCCAGTAAGAGCTCCTGAGTCGCGATGCTCAGGAGCCCCCCTTTTAACGCGCAAGCAGATCACATAAGAGAAGAGGGAGCCCATGGTACCACCTGCTGTCGTCCTCAGGAGGTCCCTGCAAGTTAGCGAGAGGAGGGGCACAGATTGCCACTACGATTACTGGTCTGCCACTGGTCGCCCTGCAAGAGGATGAAGGCACTGAGGGCCTGGTGAGGTGACGTGCGCGTGGCGTTCCGCGAGTCAGAGCTCGACCGCTCAGATCTGCCGGCATTGCAGGGACGGACCCGAGCACAAGCGTCGTGCCAGCGTGAGTAGCTCCCGTGGTGGGTGACAATCAAGCAGCTGATAACCATAGATAGATTATGCATGGAAAGCGAACTAGCTTAGGTAAATGTAAGAACGATACATGCCACTGGGTCGAACCCGAGCGGCATGGGGATGATGCAGCCCGAGGGGCGCCCCCAGCAAAGTAAGCTAAAGACATAAAAGGATACATGCCGCAGGGACAGGCCCACGCGGCCTGGGAATGATGCAGCCCGGAGGGCACTCCCAGCTAAATAAACTTGGAAAATGTCACCTGGTTCCATTGTCGAAGGTATGTTGGGGTAGCTGAAGATGCGTGGCGAAGGGGTTGCTCCCCACGAGCCACTGGGGCCCTGAGCCTCGGGAGGCCTTGGGGGTCCTGGCGGTTCCTCGAGGACCATCTCCATCTCCTCCAGGACTGCGTGATGCCTAGCCTCCTTAGCCGCCAGGACGCTCCGCAGGTTGTGCTGGAAGGCAGCTGCCATGCTCGGCAGGCCGAATGGCATGCGAACATAGCTGTGAGGTGGGCCCTCGCAACATACCACGTGCGAAGGCCAGAAGAGCTCCCGAGAAGCGGGCCTCTTGAGCCCTGGGATGTCAATGCAGAAGATCAGCCCGCCATCCTTGCCTGGATGGGGAGCCGCGCCAGGTGGGTGGCGATCGCCGTGCATGGCCCTTGCATCCTGCAGCTCCTGAGTGGTCTTGGCGATGAACTCCTGAGCGCCGGGCGCTCCTCGCCCGGTGTCCTCCTGAGGGAAACGTGCTGCAAAGCATGCCTCCATGTGGTGCCCGAGCGCCTCCCTCGTGATGTTGGCTAGGTCTGAGGCCCTCTAGAAGAGAGCCCCCGAGCCCCGCCCGAGGAGGGCGTGGGCGCGCCTTCCTATGTGAGGGAGGGAGGCACCCCAGGCGCGGGCGCCGATCCTGTCATGTCACCGCTAGAGGCGCTACTCCCCTGAGGCCCCGTGCGGAGTAGTTGCTTCTTCTTCTTGGAGATGTCCTCAGGAGGGTTCGATTGCTGCGGCTTGGAAGGCACACTTGAGGGAGCACACTGCATCTCTTTCTTCGCAGGGGACTGTGATGATCCCGCCGCTTCCTGGCATCTTGAGGATGTTGTAGCCGTGGTGGGTCACTGCCATGAACTTGGCCAGGGCCGGATACCCGAGGATGGCATTTTATGGCAGGCGGATGTGAGCGACGTCGAAGTCGATGAGCTCCGTGCGGTAGTTGTCGCGCTATCCGAAGGTGACAGGGAGGAGGATCTGCCCTATCGGGGTGGTGGAGCCGTCGGTCACTCCTGAGAAGGGCTTGGTAGGCTGTAGCTGATCGTAAGGCACTTGGAGGCTATCAAATGTCTCTACGGACATGACGTTAAGCCCTGTGCCGCCATTGATGAGGGTTTTGGTGACTTGTACGTTGCTGATGACGGGTGAGCAGAGCATCAGGAGGGCGCCAGCAGTGGCCACGCACTTGAGCTGGTCCGCCGAGCTGAAAGTGATGGCGCACTTGGACCACCTGAGCGGGCGCGTGGCCTCAAGTCTAGGAAGGGCTGCGTTCACCTCGCGAGAAAACTGCTTGAATATGCGCTGAGAGGCTAGGGCCTGAGCTCCACCCAAGATGCAGGCGATAGCACGTGGCTCCTGGAAGCCCCCAGCCCCCTCGTCCTGATGGTGCTCGTCTCCTTCTTGGTGGTGGTGGTAGGGGAGGGAGAACAACGTTTCCCTGAGGGCGGTCCTCGCGAGGCTGATCCCTCCAAGCGCCCTCACGAGGCTGGTCCTGCGAGCGGTCCTCGCGAGGCTGGTCGCGCCACTCCTGGCGGGGGCCACGATTATCCCAGCGTCCACTGCCTCGTCCTCCTCCTCGTCCGTAGTCCCGGTCATTGTGCTCGGGGCGTCTACCGAAGCATCCATCTCGAATGGCCCTGGGCTCTTGACAGTCATTGGTGTTGTGGCTGTTACGTTGTGGAAGGCACATAACGGTCGGCTGCTTTTGGACAACTCGGGATGGTCCCGACTACGCTTCGTGTCCGGCTCCACCGCGAGCACGGCTACTCCCTTGCACTTCACGTCCTTGGCCTTGGCTTTCTTCTCCTCTGGGTCGGTAGCTGGGAGCTCAAGGAGGGAAAGGCGCCCCTCCTCAGCTCTTGCGCACTTGGTCGCCAGGTTGAACAACTCCGAAGCCATGCATAGCTCCTCATGGACGGCGAGCTCCTCCTTCATCTTGACGTCGCGGACGCCATCAGAGAACGCCGAAATGATGGCCTCGTCCGTCACCTTGGGGATCTTGAGGCGAATGCTGTTAAAGCACTGGATTTACTTTTGCAGGGTCTCTCCTGGCTGCTGCTTGATGCGGTGTAGGTCACCCGTGCCGGAGGGCAGTCGCGAGTGCCCTGGAAGTTGGCGACGAAGCGGTCGCGCATCTCGCCCCAGGAGGAGATCGAGCTCGGGGGCAGGTTCAGGAGCCACGAGCGAGCACCATCCTTGAGAGCCATGGGGAACCAGTTCCCCACGACTTTTTCGTCGCCGTTGGCTGCCTCGATGCTCAGCTCGTAGAGCTGCAAGAACTCCGCAGGGTCGGGGGTGCCGTCGTAGCGAGGAGGCAAGTCCGGCTTGAACTTGCCCGGCCAGGCGATGCCACACAGCTCAGGAGTGAAGGCGCGGCAGCCTGCCATGGCCACCGGAGCCCTTTGCTGACGCGGAGCCTACCCTTGATGCCCGCGCACCGCCACTGCAGGTGGCACGCGGTCTTGTCTCGGTGGCGCTGGGAGCACAGGAGCATTCTCTTGCATCCGGGGAACTTCTTGGCAGCTTCCTTCTTCTTGCGCGGGTTCCCGACGCGGTGGGTCATGCCGGGGGGCTGCGCGCCTTGGCACCAGAGCGCCGTCTTGGTGCAGAGGTGGTGGAGGCGCTCCATGAGCCACGTCGCCTGCAGCTGGTGGAGGGCGAGGCAGTGAGAGGGATGGCGCGGGGAAGGCCCCTGCGGCGCTGACGAGCTTGGCAATGCGGTCCAACCTGTCCTCGTAGAGGTCATTGACTGGGCGGTAACGCAGGAGCTCGCATGCCATGAGAAGCGCGGCCTACATGTCTGTAGGAGCGCGACGTGCATGGGACGACGAGCCGGCTGGGGTCAGTGATGGTGTGGCGGTACGGCCATCCCGCCGCACCGAGGGGTGTAGCGAGGACGCCTGTTGCTCGTTTCCTGCCGGACCGATGGCGGCGTTGGCAGCGGGCGACGGGGAACGACGGGGAGGCCCGCCGACAGGAGCTGTCTGAGCAAAGCAGGCGGAGAGGTCGGCCGCTGCTCAGCGCGGGCTGCATGAGCATCCGCCCTGGATATGACGAAGCGATGGGACGTGGATCGGCGGAAGGAAAGCTTCGGCGCACCCCTACCTGGCCCGCCAAATGTCGGATTTCGGGTTCCGGCAAAACCCTTGAGGTTCGAACACTGGGGTGTGCATGAAGATCTCTCCTCCCTCCAGCTCTCACCCTCGCCGTGATCTCAAGGCTCAGCGCGTCGAACCCACAGAACAAGAGACACAAGGTTTATACTGGTTTGGGCCATCGATGTGGTGTAATACCCTACTCCAGTGTGGTGTGGTGGATTGCCTCTTGGGCTGAGGATGAACAGTTACAAAGGAAGAACAACCTCCTGAGGAGAGGTGTTCTTGTGCTTGGTGGGTTTGTGTGGATGAGGATGATCTGAATGATCCCCCTTTTGCTACGATGGTGACTAGTCCTATTTATAGGGGCCCTGGTCCTCTTCCCAAATATTGAGCAGGAAGGGATGCCACAACAGCCAAATTCGAAGGGAGACAACTAGTACAAGTTATCCTGACTAAAGGTGGTCTTCGCCTGCCAAAGGATTTGGTGGTGACGCCGTCTTGGGCTCCACGATGACCTCCGTCCTGTTGTCCTGCTAGTCTTGGTATCGTTGCATCGATATGGAAACCTTTTCCTGATGCCTTGGGACTCCTCGCCTGCACTTGCCTCTTTTGCACCAAAGAGAAAACGAGGACACTGCGCGCGCTGGCGCCCGCCTGGCCCTGGTCATCACCACTGACATCATAGGGACCTCACGAGGTGCCCCTTGCCTTGATCTCTCCGCCCCTGGCAAGCCTGCCTTGTGAGGCCGCCCCCAAGGAGGTCTTGCATCGTCCGCCTCACGAGGCTCGGCCCCTCGCGAGGGTCTTGACTATTTTCTAGTGAAGATGGGCCGTACGGCGCCGCTGGTGGAGCCACGCCGTGGGCCATAGGCAGGCAAGTCTGGGGACCCCCGTTCCAAGGACGCCGACATATGTGGATATGAAAAAGTGGCTGAGGGCTTTTGGAGCATATCACTAAGCATTTTGAGCAAGCAAGCCATTAAGCAACACCTCATCCCCTTTTAATAGTATTGGCTTTTCCTATGGACTCAATGTGATGTTGGATCACTAAAATTAAAGTGTAGAGTCTTGAGCTTGAGCCAATATGTGTCCTTAGCATTTTGAGGGGTCCACATTCCTAATCCATGCCATGCCAATCATTGAACTTTCTGAAATGATTATCTTGAAATAGCATTAGTTCAATGAGCTATATGTTGTTAGGAACTACCAAAACCACCCAGGATAGTTGCACTTTCAATCTCCCCCTTTTTGGTAATTGATGACAACATATAGATCAAAGCTTCGACAAATGAGAATAAGATTGAAATACATCGTCGCTTTGAGAAGTATGTGATAAGAAAGAGCTCCCCCTAAATTTGTGCATTATTTAAAATTTTCTTTGAATGCAAATGCACAATCGATTAGGATCATGGGTTACTCTTCCATGTCACATACATCTTGGTGGAGTGCTCAAAATGATAGAAAGTAAAAACATGCACTCATCACCAAGCAAAGTGAATGATCATATAAGAGATATAAAGGATAACATCATTCAAGCATAAGCATTAATGTAGGATGTGATCAAACACATGATCATACAAGTATCACACACACATAAACATAGATTATTAAGCAAGCACACAAAAGGGTAGCAACCAAATAACAAAAGGCCAAAGAAGCAAAAACACTCTCTCTCGAAGCCTATGATCTATACATTTCTCCCCCTTTGGCAACAAGTTACCAAAAAGTTTGAAAATGCATAGTGCTATGCGTCTCTCTAGGCTTGATCTTTGGGAGGTGGTGTTGAGAGGACTCCAAGGACGAAAGCATCTGTAGAAGTTGTTGGAGCTGGTGGAGTTGTAACTGCAGGTGGCACTGAAGCTGTAGCTGCTGGTGCTGATGTAGTAGCTCTAGTGTCTACCATGGGCACTGCAACATATCTCTGACCTCTGGGCACTATTTGAAAGGCATCTGTGGTAGCCTGCCCTTTCCTCTCCTCAGCTTCTTCTTGGATCTGCTCAACTGCTGCCCTTATCATAGCTGCTAGAGGGACTAGTGCCCTCACTCATGTTCACTTGCTCTTCTGACTTGTTCTGGCTATCACTCTGATCAGACATACTGGCAAAGCAAACTGACAACAGACCCTATGAATAGATATAGATGAGGTAGAGTGGATGAGCATCACAAAGTGCAGAGGTTTTTACAAAACAGATGAGTCAAAAACTTAGTTTTAGTTCTCCACAGAAAGCATTTCGGAGCTACCGATTTGTTAAATTCGGTGACACCGAAGCAACTTTTGGAGTCTAAACTAGTGAACTCAGTCAGACCAAGTCAAAGTTCGGTGACTCCGAGATTGCTAGGGTTTCACAGAGAGTTGAACTCGGTCGCACCAATTTGCAAATTTTGGTCAGACCAAAAAGTGCAAGTGCAATGGCCTAAACCAAATCGGTGAGACCAATTTCCACAACTCGGTCGGTCCGAGATGAGTTTGGCGTAAACCTAACCCTAAATTTTTGAATCAAATCTACTCTATGGGATGTTCTGCTGGACAGGATGATCTCAAACATGGTAAGAAACATGGCATTGACCTTGTGCTCAGAATCGGAGATAAAAAGAATGCACAAGGGGTCGAACTCATACCCTAGTTTGGCCATGAGGTCGCTACAGCGGCAATGGTGGCATTGAAATCTGTTGACGGCGACAGAAACCAGCGGCGGGAGGTCGCTGGTGACGAGAGGATGATCCGGAGACCCGAGGCGGCCGAGCAGGACATGCGCGGGATGAAGGGTTTTGGAGAAATTTCCAAAATTCAACCCATTGGTATATATATCCTGACACTATTGGTGTGACCGAGTGGAACAGCTTGGGGGCACCGAGATGCAGAATCGCAAGCAGTTACTGCAACTCGGCGTGACCGAAATGTTCTAATCGGTTGCACCAAGATTGAAAACCTAGATCAACTCAGTGAACTCGGTCAGACCGAAAAGGATGAATCGGTAGGAGTGAAATGCACAGAGAGGTTTTGGAAGTTTAAGTCTATGACAAATTGGGGACTCCGAGTGCTCCTCACATAGAGTGTTCGAATCTGACTTGATCAAACTTTGTGATGTAGCATGAATAGAGTTTGAGACGAGAAAAGCATAGATAGCTAGAGGAGGTTCTTATGCATTATTGTCCATCCATTTGTCAAAAGAAGAAAAGCCAAACAATCAAAGCAACAAATGGATGTCCTCAAATGAGTAAAATATCCAATTAACATGCTCACACAATATAATGGCAGATGAAATATGTGGCAACGCATGCACAAACACTCTAGCATCTATCAAGCAATTGGCGATGACTGGGTCATCTATATATGAGTATATTGACTTAGGAGTCAAATGAGAACATTTGATCATAGGCCATACTCATCGTTTAAGCACAAGTGGGGTTACCACTTTTACATAAAGCATTGGTGTGTTCACACCATTAGAGTTGCTTTAGCTCAATATTTTGAGTAAAGCTCCCCCTAGAAGTGATATCCCCCTAAGAGGGATGAACTAACCTTGGGGTTTGTCGATGATGACTTCATGTAGATGTTGAAGATGTGGATGCTCAATGTTGATGTAGATCATTTGGAGCAATCCATTGGAGTGAGTTGCACTTTCAATACCTACATGGGTTAGTCCCACAAGGAACAAACAAGGATATCCATAGACATAGAGTGATGTTCACACAAGATGATGTCCATGAAAGCATTAGGTTACCTTGTCCCTTGTCTTAACAACAAGAGGGTTTGTGACTCCTTGAACTAGTGCAAGATGTGGAAATTGTTTGCACTTGTTCTCGCCAAAATGATATGAGTGAAGTATGTTGGCGGAGTCACCCTCAAGAACTCTCTAGTTCTTCTTCTTTGGAATCCACACCATCTTGATGGGAATCCTTGGATTTGTAGTTGTACTTGATGAAGTAGAACTTGATGTAGTCTTGGGAACCCACTTGACCAAGGCCTTGGGAGCTTCTTCAAATGCATCAATCTCCTCTTGAAGCGTGTCCTTGCCCTTTTGCTTGTGATCTTGTGGTGGAAGATCATCTTGAGCTTGTGTCCCTTGGAAAGAAGTAGGATCATACTTCTCTTGTTGAGGAACAAATTCCGTCTTGGGGTATTGATCTTCTTCCCACTCAACTCCATTAGCATTGAACTTCCGTTCAAAACCAACACCTTGATTCTTCTGGTGCCTTCCTTGCTTGTGTACAATTTCCTCAAATTGCTTACTTCCGCAAGGCTCTTGTAAACACCTTTCTCTATAATTCCCTTCAATAAGCTATTTTCTTCCTCAAGTGTAACTTGGCTAAGAGAATCGTTAGTGGAATCAAGAGAACTACTAGAAGCAACAACATTGGATTTAACATGATTATTGTTACTACTAGAAGAAGAATATTTCTTACTCTTGTTGCTAGATTTTACTTGTGGCATGTAAGTAGACAAGAGTAAATGCTTGGCAATGTAAGAAGAACTTTTCTTGCAAAGATCATCATTGATTGCCTTTAAGAACCCATGCTCTTGATCAAGGTTGAGCTTTTCAAAGCGTAGCTTCTCATGAGTCTTCAAAAGTTCTCGATGATCTTCCAAAGTAGTTTCATGAGCTAACTTAAGAGTGTTTAGTTCTTTAGTTAGACGCTCAATATCCTTCTTATCATCATCATTCGTTTTATCTTGATTGGCATGATTAATAGCAAGTTCATTATAGTTTTCATCACTAGAGTTGTCAACAAGTAAATCATCATCACCTAGCAAGTCATCTTCATCACTATTGAAATCAACATACTCGGGGTGTGATACCTTTGGTCCTTTAACCATGAAGCATCTTCCAATTCCTTCATTTGGTGAGTTAAATATGTCATAGGAGTTGGTTGACACAAGTGCTAGACTGGCAACACCTTCATCTTGAGTATATTCAGAGTCAGAGTGATAACTTCTTCTGGAGTGATGATCGGAGTCGGAGACGGATACCCATTCACCAACATGAGCTTGATTTCTTCGTTTTGTGTAGCTCTTTGATGACTTGTCCTTCCTTTTTGAATCCTTGCTTATCCGAGAGGTTCTTTGTTCATAACAATCATCTCTACTCCTCCTCTCGCTTGGTGGTGATTCTTCTCTTCTACTTCTCCTTTTGGGTGAATCTTCTCTTCTTTTTTAGGGAGCTGTACACTCATTGGAGTAGTGTCCGGGTCTTCCACAATTGTAGCAATTATGCTCATGACTCGAAGATCTTTTGTCATTGTAGGACCTTCACTTGGAACTTCTTTCTTTTCTTCTACTCTTGTAGAACTTGTTGAAGTTCTTCACCATTAGGCTCAATTCCTCATTGAAGATTTGCTTCTCACTTGATGATGTAGGAGCATCACATGAAGCTTTGTAAGCACCACTTGACTTGTTGTGAAGCTCTTCCTTATCCTTGAGTGACATATCATGAGCAACAATTCATCCAATGACTTCGTTGGCTTGAGATCTTTGTAGTTGGGCATCATTTGGATCAATGTGCACATGGTATCATATTTTCCACCCAAGGCTCTTAGGATCTTCTTGATGATTAATCTATCGGTCATCTCTTCACTTCCTAAGCCGGCAATCTCATTTGTGATGAGAGCAAGCCTAGAGTACATTCCAGCGACACCTTCACCATCCTTCATTTTGAACTTGTCAAGTTGACTTTGAAGCACATCCAATTTGGATTCCATGACGGAGTCGGTACCATTGTGCCTATCAATCAAAGTATCCTAAATTTCCTTTGCATTTTCAAGACGACTGATTTTGTTGAATTCTTCGGGGCACAATCCGTTGAAGAGGATATCGCAAGCTTGAGCATTCTATTGCAGCATCTTCAACTCTTCTACGGTTGCTTCACGGTTTGGTTCTCTCCCATCAAAGAATTCACCTTGCAAGCCAATACACACAATAGCCCAAACGGCGGGGTTGTGTCCAAGAATATGCATTTTCATCTTATGCTTCCAACTTGCAAAATTAGTACCATCAAAGTAAGGACCTCTACGATGGTAATTTCCCTCGCTAGACACCATACTCTCCTAGGTTGTAAACCAAGGCTATGATCACCAAAAGCTATGGAAATCAAGGCAAATGGAGACCAAAGCTTTGATACCACTTGTAGGACTGAAAGTATGTCTAGAGGGGGGTGATTGGACTACTTGACCAAATAAATGTCTAGCCTTTTCCCAATTTTAAGTCTTGGCAGATTTTAGCAACTTAGCACAAGTCAAGCAATCAACCTACACATGCAACAGTCTAAGAGTATAGCAGCGGAATGTAAAACATTTGGATATGAAGGTAAAGGGAGGAGTTTGGAAGGAGAAAACACAATGTAGACACGGAGGTTTTTGGCATGGTTCCGATAGGTGGTGCTATCATACATCCACATTGATGGAGACTTCAACACACGAAGGGTAACGGTTGCGCGAGTCCACGAAGGGTCCACGAAGAAGCAACCTTGTCTATCCCACCATGGCCATCGCCCACGAAGGACTTGCCTCATTAGGGTAGATCTTCACGAAGTAGGCGATCTCCTTGCCTGTACAAACTCCTTGGTTCAACTCCATAATCTTGTTGGAGGCTCCCAAGTGACACCTAACCAATCTAGGAGACACCACTCTCCATCAATAGTCAAGTGAACTCGGTGGCATCGGATAGATAATTTCAGTGGGGCTGAGTTTGGCTTTTGGTTTGGGACATATGTGGATATGAGAAAGTGTTGAGGGCTTTTGGAGCATATCACTAAGCATTTTGAGCAAGGAAGCCATTAAGCAACACCTCATCCCCTTTTAATAGTATTGGCTTTTCCTATGGACTCAATGTGCTCTTGGATCACTAAAATGAAAATGTAGAGTCTTGAGCTTGAGCTAATATGTGTCCTTATCATTTTGAGGGGTCCACATTCCTAATACATGCCATGCCAATCATTGAACTTTCTGAAATGATCATCTTGAAATAGCATTAGTTCAATGAGCTATATGTTGTTAGGAATTACCAAAACCACCCAGGGATAGTTTCACTTTCAACTGCCATCACCCCCTCCAATTCAAATGGCTGATAAACAAGAAAAGAAATTGAACATACAAACATTGTATGATAGACAGATGTGGTAATTCACATATATGTTGTCTAACCAAACAAGACAACATGACACAATTTCACATATATGATGCCTAACTAAACAGGATAGCATGACACAGTTTCATATATATGATGGGTAACTTAACAGGATATAATGGCATAATTCAACATATGATGAGTATGTAAACAGGATGACATGACAAAACTATATGATATCTTTCTAAAATAGGTTGGGATGAAATAATTCACATACATGTTGTCTAAGTATACAGGATGGCATGATATAATTGACATAATTGATTCATATACTAAGCAGCTGGCACTCGCATGTATGATCTCTAAACTAAGCACATGGAATTCAATATTGTGCATATGATGTCTAAATTAAGTAACACAAGACACCATATGCATGATATGAGAAATATAAACATTGCAACTTAGAGCATACACCTTAGGTGGGATATAGGACTGGTCATCTGTCTCTGAATCCTCCTCTAAGTAGCTCCCTGTAAGCATCGAGATATATGCTTCAACAGGTACCATTGCCTTCTCTGAAGACCTTGTTTTCACTCCTGATTTTTCCATAACTGGCTCAAATGGCTGATACACATGAAGAGTAGTTCAATATACACAGATTGTCAACAAATGGAATACGTAATGAAAAAAAGATGGCATGAGATAATTCACATATATGATGCCTGGCTACATGGCGGTGCATAATTCACATATATGATAACTGGCTAAAAATCATGGCATTGCATAATTCACATTCTGATATAGAAAGCAAACAGGAGGCATTCACACAAAGTATGTCTAATCTAAGTAGATGGCTGATACGTCTCCAACGTATCTATAATTTTTTATGGTTCCATGCTATTATATTATATGTTTTGGATGTTTAATGGGCTTTATTATGCACTTTTATATTATTTTTGGGACTAACCTACTAACCGGAGGCCCAGTGCAAATTGCTGTTTTTTCCTATTTCAGTGTTTCGTAGAAAAGGAATATCAAACGGAGTCCAAACGGAATGAAACCTTCGGGAGAATCATTTTTGGAACAAACGCAATCCAGGAGACTTGGAGTGGACGTACAGGAAGCCACGAGGTGGCCATGAGGTAGGAGGGCGCGCCCGGGGAAGGGGGGGAGAGGCGCGCCCCCACCCTCGTGGGCCACTCGTAGCTCCACCGACCTACTTCCTTCGCCTATATATAATCTTACACCCTGAAAAAATCCAAGAGCACCACGAAACCCTATTTCCACCGCCGCAACCTTTTGTACCCGTGAGATCCCATCTTGGGGCCTTTCAGGTGCTCCGCGGAATCGATCACGGAGGGCTTCTACATCAACACCATAGCCTCTCCGATGATGTGTGAGTAGTTTACCACAGACCTTCGGGTCCATTGTTATTAGCTAGATGGCTTCTTCTCTCTCTTTGGATCTCAATACAAAGTTCTGCTCGATTCTCTTGGAGATCTATTCGATGTAATACTTTTTGCGGTGTGTTTGTCGGGATCCGTTGAATTGTGGGTTTATGATCAAGTTTATCTATGAACAATATTTGAATCTTCTCTGAATTCTTTTATGTATGATTTAATATCTTTGCAAGTCTCTTTGAATTATCAGTTTGGTTTGGCCTACTAGATTGATCTTTCTTGCAATGGGAGAAGTGCTTAGCTTTGGGTTCAATCTTGCGGTGCTCGATCCCAGTGACAGAAGGGGAAACGACACATATTGTATTGTTGCCGTCGAGGATAAAAATATGGGGTTTATCATATTGCTTGAGTTTATCCCTCTACATCATGTCATCTTGCTTAATGCGTTACTCTGTTCTCATGAACTTAATACTCTAGATGCATGCTGGATAGTGGTCGATGTGTGGAGTAATAGTAGTAGATGCAGAATCATTTCGGTCTACTTGTCACGGACGTGATGCTTATATACATGATTATGCCTAGATATTCTCATAACTATGCACTTTTATATCAGTTGGTCGAGAGTAATTTGTTCACCCACCGTAGAATTTGCTATCTTGAGAGAAGCCACTAGTGAAACCTATGGCCCCAGGGTCTACCTTTCATCATATTAATCTCCTATCAACTAGCTATTTCTATCGCCGTTTATTTTGCAATCTTTACTTTTCAATCTATACAACAAAAATACCAAAAATATTTATCTTATTATCTTTATCAGATCTCACTTTTGCAAGTGGCCGTCAAGGGATTGACAACCCCTTTATCGTGTTGGCCGTCAAGGGATTATCTTTATCGTGTAGTATCCTACTGGATTGATACCTTGGTTCTCAAAACCGAGGGAAATACTTACTCTACTTTGCTGCATCACCCTTTCTTCTTCAAGGGAAAACCAACACATGCTCAAGAGGTAGCAATGGCATGGCAATGCAAGACACCATATGCATGATATGAGCAATATAACCCTGCCAAGTTAGAGCATGCACCTCGGGGGGGGGGATACGACTGTTCATCTGTCTCTGAATCCTCCTCTGCGGAGCTATCTGTAACCAGCAAGAAATCTGCATCGACAGGTAGCACAGACTGCTCAGAAGACCTTGTTTTCACTCAAGATTTTCCAATGCCGACTCAAATGGCTGATGCACAGGAAGAGTAGATGAATGCATAAACCTTGTTGACAAATGGAATACATTATGAAAAAAATATGGCACAATAAAATTCACGTATACGATGACTGGCTAAACAGGATGGCATTGCATGATTCACGTATATGGTGCCTGGCTAAAGAAGATGGCATTGCATAATTCCCATGTACTCCGTCCGTTCCCGAATATTTGTATTTTTTAGAGATTTCAAATGGACTACCACATACGGATGTATATAGACATATTTTAGAGTGTAGATTCACTCATTTTGCTCCGTATGTAGTCACTTGTTGAAATCTCTAAAAAGACAAATATTTAGGAAAGGTGGGAGTATGATATAGAAACCAAACAGGTGGCATTCACACAAAGCAAATCTACACTAAGCTGATGACATATAAGATGTATAATGTAAGCAATGCGAGGCGCCATATGCATGATATGACCAACATCAGCATGCCAGGTTAGAGCAAACACCTCAGGTGATAAATAGGAGTGGTCGGCTCCCTCTAAATCCCCATCTAAACAGTTATCTTCCTATGGAATACAATCTGGAATGGCGGGAAGGAGGGCCCACTTCGCCCACCATGGAGCGGCGTCTGCATGACATTATATTCCCATGCAACAGTCTTCTCTTTTTCTCTACATGTTCAGTACGATTGTGTACAATAAATGACATGCATAATAAAAAAATAGTTAGATTTTGTAAGGCCTAAGGGGTCACTACTGCAGGATGCTGCTAACGCGACACTACGATCAGAGACCCTTCGATGAAACAGTGTGCGATGCCATAATCGCAAACAATGGTGTAAAAAAATCCGTCAAAAAAAGGTGCAAAATGTTTGCGATGGAGGATGCATCAAACACGATTCAGATTTTAGTTGCGTGTGCGATGCAGGGCACACGGTTCAGATCATTTAACAGTTTGCGATGAGGAGGAACAAAAGAAACGGGCAGCCAGATGAAGGTGTGTGTGATACACAACATACGGTTCACTCGGATGAACTGTTTGTGATTAGGCAACACAAAAGAAACGGTTAGCCAGATCAAGGTGTGTGCGATATACGGCATGCGGTTCACTTGGATGAACTGTTTGTGTTGAGACAAGAGAACATAAACGGTTCAATATAACAAGATGTGTGTGATACGCGACAAACAGGCATGTAATCATAAATGTGTGCGAAGACCGATAATAACACAGACGGTTGCTGCTAGTAATACGTGTGTGTTGTGCGATGGGTGTAACACCCCAAAAATTTAACCATATTTTGTTTATTAAAATTTTGCCAGGAAATTAAATTTTCATTTTTCTGGATTTATTTTTGATCTCAGAACCTCTCTTTTCTTCTAAGTTGTGGAGTTTTCACCCCTAGTAAAAACTTTCCAAATATTATTGGACTTGTTTACCCTCTCGAATAAAACAATTCTTTTATCAGTGAGATTATTTATATAATTATTTTTCCCCTGAGCTTTATTTCTCTAAAATGGTTTTTCATAAGTTTTAGGGTCCCATTTGAACTACAACCCTTTGATAAATTTATTTAGAATTCCAACCAAAATTTGGGGATGACCTATGATGTCCCTAAATAACTTTTATGCAAAAATATTCTTTGGTCATTTGGAGATTTTTAGCTTTACCCTAGTTTTCAAATCTGGTCAAATTTCACTTTTGCACTGCAACCTATTTAAATATTTCTTTAAAACTTCCACCAAGATTATGGGATGTTAGTAGTAGTATATTATTCAACCTTATGCAAAAACCCAGTGATGTTCTTTGAAAATTTTGAGCAAATCATCCTCTTTTGCTCTCTGGTCCAGTTTGGCATTTTCTACTGCAACCATATTTTTGCTTGCCCTTTTTCAGTTGATTCTTTCTCTTGCTTGTAGACCACCCTACAAAACCCTTAAGTCCAGGAGAGTGGACCCATTGGAGGATTTTTAATGCAAGCAATAATGCCATTCTTTCTGTCCAGATTTGATTTTCTCAAAAACTTGCACTAACAAGTTTTTGGTTTTGCCCAAATGACCTTGCCACCATCACCTACTTCTAAACAGACCCCAATCTGGAGATTTTGGCCACCCTAAGAGTTACCTAGATGCCCTTGGCATTCTATCAAGCACCTTGTGTGAATGACCAAATTTGGCTTAGTTTTTAGTTTGTGTTATGAACTTGATCCCCTGACCAAACCATCATGTCCACTAATCCCCTAGCTAGTGATAACCTAGCCCTGTTAATTTGCGTTTGCATCCAAGCCTCCTAGCTCACCAAGGCATTTCGTCGAGCGGTCACCGTGCGTGCTCTGGGCGCGGCCAGAGCGCGCGTTTTGCACGTG
Source organism: Triticum aestivum (assembly GCF_018294505.1). Classification (NCBI taxonomy): domain Eukaryota; kingdom Viridiplantae; phylum Streptophyta; class Magnoliopsida; order Poales; family Poaceae; genus Triticum; species Triticum aestivum. Next base: position 418,207,326 of record NC_057801.1, on the reverse strand, counting down.
CGTGTGCTCGAGCCGCCACGTCCCACTGCCGCCTCCCCGCGGCTGTTCTGGTCCTCTCCCGCTTCCAGCCGACGCACCCGACCCCTCCCTCACCGTAGAGCCACCCCTGGCGCCTTACAGCGCCGCCGTCAGGTCGGCCACGGCGGCTAGCGGCCGGCCACAGTGGGCTCCTGCCCCGGACGGCGCCGCCCGAGCCACCCCTGCGCGCCAGCTGCCCCTGGAATAGCGCGACCCCATCCGCAAGCCCGTCCGCTAGCTCGCGTCGCCGCCACATCGCCCTGCAGCACAGAATGGCGGTTCACCGTCGAGCTTATCTCCGGCCGCCGCCGAACCAACCTAATCACGCTATAAAAGGAGCCCCAAGCCTCTCCGAACCCTCAAGCAACCTCCTATCACCCCACTAGTGCACCCCGGCAGCAAGCGACGGCGGGAAGCCTTCTTCCCCATCTCCGGCCAGTACAGCCGCCGCTGCCCTCCGGTCCATTCAGTCGCAACCAGAGCCCCTCCCGTCCATCTAGCACCACCATCCTCCTCTCCTTGACCGTGCGGAGCTGCCCAGCCTCTCAAACGCGATCGAGAGCCACCGTAGATCAAATCCCCGAAACTCCCGAAGCCACCGGCCGCCGCGAAGCTCATCGCAGGTGACTCCCTTTGTCCCCACCTACCTAACAACCACCGGGAGGACCGCCCTGGACCCGTGGATCCATCCCTGCCCTCCGGAGCCCACGAGGAGCCGCCAATCGCCGGCAACGATCGCCGGAGCCCCGCCTCCACACAGCCAGAGGAGGAAGGAGGCGGGGGAGACCGGTCAAACCTGACCAGTGGGCCCCCTGGACCCACTGTCAGTGACCACGGGCCGGTCCAGGCTGGATATGTGAAAGCGTAAACACAAAGTACATGTTCGACGTGTACGCTTTTTCGAAACGTTTTTCTTTTTTCAGTTTTATTAAAAACAAAAAGTTGACTAAACTTTGACTGGCTATATCTTTTTAAATATAACTCCAAATGAGTTGATTCTTTTTCCTACCTCTCTCAAATATTGTCTAGTTTATTTTCAGATTTATTTGAAAATTTTTCAAACAACTTTATTGTACCATTTTGAAACTATATTTTAATCCAATATTTTCAAAAATAGGATTCGTTGGAGAGGGAAGGAAACTTTCAAAAGTTTTGGAATGCACCATGCCTCTCCACAACTTGAAGGCAAGCATTCTGAACCCTGGCATAAAATTTTCGTGTGTTGTTTGATACGGTTACCACACCATTTTGACATGGAGCATTCGACATTTTATGTGATGTTTCAACCATACACATGAGTGCATAAAGAAGAGTCTTTACTGCTGAAAATGGACATGCTTGTGATAGTGATCATCCTCGTATGCCTTTCATGCCTACCGGAAGGAAACCGGAAAGTCTTTGTCTTGGGTAGACCCGAGCTTGTCCCTAGTTCCTCGTTGAGACGAGTGTGTCCGATATGGCATGATGGGGTATGATGAGTGGTGATTCTGTTTGTTGGATGAAATATATTCGTTATGCTAATCATGTAGGGAATACTTAAATCTCCTGAGTCGACCATAGATCGAGTCTTGTTCCAGTAACCCCCATACTTGTTTCGTACTACCACTTGTCCTTGCAGCAGGTAGGGTACGGTTCAGTAAGTTGTCAACCCCTTTCTAGCACACACTGTACAGAGAGGCTATGCTGGAAGATACCGACTGCAGCTGGTAGGCAGGCCACCTGGTCCGGGGGCACGGGTGTTTCCGGTTGGGACCGAGAGGGGGACACCCCTTAGTAGCGTGCGATATAAATTTGATCCCATGCTAGTCGAGGTTGTAGGCTCCCCACTTAGAGTTTTGCTTGACAGGTGTCATGGTTGATTCCAGGCACCGGTAAGTTAAGCTGGTGTGTGCGAGTCAGGTGTGTTTTCAATTAAAAAACCGTAGACGGAATTAGTCACGATGGACTGAAGGAATCCGTTACTCGTGGGTAAAGAGTACACCCTCTGCAGAGATTATATCTATTCGAATAGCCATGTCCATGGTTAAGGACTACAGTCTGGGTTGGGTCAAGTGTCGGTCTTAGTGTCGGTCTTCGGAGGAGAAACTACTAAACCAGAACCTGGATCATGACTTGAGACTTATAATGATTGTGATTGTTATTATTATGGACTAAACCATTATATTACTTGAATTATTGAGTATCCCTGGGACGGTTCTACCTTCAGGATATTCATTGTGACTATTTACTTTATAAGCCCTTTATGTGGTGTCGCTCAGACGCCCGATTGTGGCATGCTTGTTATTTATTTACTTTATAAGCCCTTTATGTGGTGTCACTCAGACGTCCGATTGTGGCATGATTGTTATTTATTTACTTTATAAGCCCATTATGTGGTGTCGCACAGACGCCCGACTGTGGCATGTTTGTTACTTAATTCACTTATAAGCCCTTTATGTGGTGTCGCTCAGACGCCCGACTAAGGCATGCTTTATATTATTGTCCTTTCGAGGCGTCGCTTCAGACACCTGATCGGTGCATTCTATTTTTATTCTCTGATTGCATACTCATGTTTTATATGAACAACCTGCCTATGTGCATCATGGATTTTATTTTATGACTGACGTCGTGATCATAGAATATTTCAGTGCATGATTATCATTTATGTTATACCCGTGTTCATATTGTTTGCGAGTACATTCAAAAGTACTCACTGGCTTGTCCCTGGCTATTGTCTTGGCCAGATTTCTTGCATGGAAAGGAGCGTTGCAATGACAGCCCCGGAACCTAAGCAACGGTGATAGCAGCCTCGCGAAGATAGGAGTTAACCTGGTCAGCTGTTCCTATGGGAAATGGAGTCCCATAGACGCTGATGATCCACAAACCGCTTCCGCCATCAACCACTAGAAACCATTTGTTGTACTCATAGGCCAGAATGGTCTTGTACTACATATGATGTACTTTGCTTGGAATTTCTGTAACAAGTTGGTGCCTCATCAGCTAATAGTAATCCTGGGGCTGGTGAGCACAAGGGCCATTTTTCTGGAAAATTAATATCCTGAAAAACCGGTCCTGACAAACTTGGTATCAGAGCCAAGCTGACCATTGGCTAATCCTATCTTAGCCAGGTCGAAAAACCTAGGTTAACCAACCCACCAGACCATAACCTAACCCCGGCCAAGCTTCTCGCATAAGATAGCCACAAAGTGACCCCGACACCTTTTGGCAGTTGGTGCCCAACCTATCAGCCTAGCCTGTCGATCACGCGCCAGTGACCGACGCCTAAATTGTCTCATTCGCAAGTGTGCGAAGGAAGACTCCGTCCCCCCTTTTCTATAAAAAGGGCACGCTAACCTCAACACAGCACAGCACACACTTTTCCCAAAACGAGCTATAATGCCTGGCCCCGTCGTGCACAATGAAACCACGACAAACAACCTTGGAGGTTTTGTGACCGTGCTAGCAAACCTCACCCGCCGTGCCTTTGCATTAGAGGAGCCCCCAGAATATGTTGTGTACCAAGGACCCATGAGCAGTGAGAGCCATCACTTCTGGGCCACTGTGCATGTCTATGGTAGGGGTCTGTCGCCAGAACGCCCCTGCAGGTTCACCAGAAGGACAACTTCCTTTGAGCCACAAGCCATCCAGCTAGCCGCGCGAGAGGCTATAGTTCAACTCCGGCACTTGTCGCCCAGAGTTAACTGTCGCTCGTTCTACTACTACCCCAGCCGTGACGGGTATGGTAGGCCACCCCAAGTTGCCAACGGAGATCACGAGACGGATCCTGCATTGTTGCATCTGGTGCGCTAAGTAAGTGCACTAGAGGATCTATTCGATCAAATCACTCTTGATCTAATCGTAGCTCGTGGAGAACTGATACGCCGATCCCCGGCAAGAGGAGAAGATGAGCCCAAGGCCGACAACCCAGTCGTGCTGTTCGGACAACCGATCGAGTCCTTGAGGTCTACCCCAGTCATCGACCAAAATACCTTGATGTCCCCAGAAGTGCTTCGTCGCCTTTTGGGAACACACTCCAACGGGATTGTGGCCAACAATCCCCGGGATGGTCATCATCGCTACCCCGATCCTGCAACCCCTCAACCCCCTCCAGCTAATCCCGAAGGTGAGACCCGTGGAGAAGCCTCGACGTCCACAAGGTACGCCCACTTAGATATTAATGAGGTAGACTGAGTCATTCGAGCAGTACCGAGTCTTAGTATGTTCTCGCCTTGTAACTGTGTGATCCTGCATCACCATCATTAGATGCTGTTTGCTTGTGCGCCCCTAATTTAAATAGTAGCCGTGCATGAATATTTTGGTGTACGGTTGCATTTTTAATTCCAAGCGTAGCTACCAAAAACCAACCTCGACGACTCAAAGTTTATGCTATGAGTAAACTTTTTGGTTTCAACTAACAGGAATGTTGTTTTCGAAAACAACTCTTAGCAAATCTCGAGGACGAGATTTTTCTTAAGGGGGGTAGTGTTGTAACACCCCAAAAATTTAACCATATTTTGTTTATTAAAATTTTGCTAGGAAATTAAATTTTCATTTCTCTGGATTTATTTTTGATCTCAGAACCTCTCTTTTCTTCTAAGTCGTGGAGTTTTCACCCCTAGTAAAAACTTTCCAACTATTATTGGACTTGTTTACTCTCTCAAATAAAACAATTCTTTTATCAGTGAGATTATTTATATAATTATTTTTCCCCTGAGCTTTATTTCTCTAAAATGGTTTTTCATAAGTTTTAGGGTCCCATTTGAACTACAACCCTTTGATAAATTTATTTAAAATTCCAACCAAAATTTGGGGATGACCTATGATGTCCCTAAATCACTTTTATGCAAAAATATTCTTTGGTTATTTGGAGATTTTTAGCTTTACCCCTAGTTTTCAAATCTGGTCAAATTTCACTTTTACACTACAACCTATTTAAATATTTCTTTAAAACTCCCACCAAAACTATAGGATGTTAGTAGTAGTATATTATTCAACCTTATGCAAAAACCCAGTGATGTTCTTTGAAAATTTTGAGCAAATCATCCTCTTTTGCTCTCTGGTCCAGTTTGGCATTTTCTACTGCAACCATATTTTTGCTTGCCCTTTTTCCCTTGATTCTTTCTCCTGCTTGTAGACCACCCTACAAAACCCTTAAGTCCAGGAGAGTGGACCCATTGGAGGATTTTTAGTGCAAGCAATAATGCCATTTTCTTTCTGTCCAGATTTGATTTTCTCAAAGACTTGCGCTAACAAGTTTCTGGTTTTGCCCAAATAACCTTGCCACCATCACCTACTTATAAAGAGACCCCAATCTGGAGATTTTGGCCACCCCAAGAGTTACCTAGATGCCCTTGGCATTCTGTCAAGCACCTTGTGTGCATGGCTAGTTTGGCTTAGTTTTTAGTTTGTGTTATGAACTTGATCCCCTGACCAAACCATCATGTCCACTAATCCCCTAGCTAGTGATAACCTAGCCCTGTTAATTTGCGTTTGCATCCAAGCCTCCTAGCTCACCAGGGCATTTTTTCGAGCGGTCACCGTGCGTGCTCCGGGCGCGGCCAGAGCACGCATTTTGCACGTGCGTGCGCCCGAGCCGCCGCGTCCCACTGCCGCCTCCCACGCCTGTTCTGGTCCTCTCCTGCTTCCAGCCGACGCACCCGACCCCTCCCTTACCGCAGAGCCGCCCCTGGCGCCCTACAGCGCCGCCGTTAGGTCGGCCACGGCGGCTAGCGGCCGACCACAGTGGGCTCCTTCCCTGGACGGCGCCGCCCGAGCCACCCCAGCACGCCAGCTGCCCCTGGAACAGCGCGATCCCATCCGCAAGCCCGTCCGCTAGCTCGCGTCGCCGCCATGTCACCCTGCAACACAGAATGGCGGTTCACCGTCGAGCTTATCTTTGGCCGCCGCTGAACCGACCTAATCATGCTGTAAAAGGAGCCCCGAGCCTCTCCGAACCCTCAAGAAACCTCCTATCACCCCACTAGTGCACCCCACGGCCAACAAGCGACGGCAGGAAGGCTTCTTCCCCATCTCCGCCCAATACAGCCGCCGCCACCCTACGGTCCATTCAGTCGCAACCAGAGCCCCTCCCGTCCATCTAGCACCACCATCCTCCTCTCCTTGACCGTGCGGAGCTGCCCAGCCTCTCAAACGCGATCGAAAGCCACTGTGGATCAAAGCCCCAAAACTCCCGAAGCCACCGGCCGCCGCAAAGCTCACCGCCGGCAACTCCCTTCGTCCCCACCTACCTAACTACCACTGGGAGGACTGCCCTGGACCCGTGGATCCATCCCTGCCCTCCGGAGCCCGCGAGGAGCCACCAATCGCCGATGACGATCACCGGAGCCCCGCCTCCACATGGCTAGAGGAGGAAGGAGGCGGGGGAGACCGGTCAAACCTGACCAGTGGGCCCCCAGGACCCACTGTCAGTGACCACGGGCCGGTCCACGCTGGATAAGTGAAAGCGTAAACACAAAGTACGTCTTCGACGTGTACTCTTTTTCGAAACGTTTTTCTTTTTTCAGTTTTATTAAAAAACAGAAAGTTGACTAAACTTTGACTGGCTATAACTTTTTAAATATAACTCCAAATGAGTTGATTCATTTTCCTACCTCTCTCAAATATTGTCTAGTTTATTTTCAAATTTATTTGATAATTTTTTAGACAACTTTTTTGTACCATTTTGAAACTATGTTTTAATCCAATATTTTCAAAAATAGGATTCGTTGGAGAGGGAAGGAAAATTTCAAAAGTTTTGGAATGCACCCTGCCTCTCCACAACTTGAAGGCAAGCATTCTAAACCCTGGCATAAAATTTTTGTGTGTTGTTTGATACGGTTACCACACCATTTTGACATGGAGCATTCGACATTTTATGTGATGTGTCAACCATACGCATGAGTGCATAAAGAAGAGTCTTTACTGCTGAAAATGGACATGCTTGTGATAGTGATCATCCTCGTATGCCTTTCGTTCTTACCGGAAGGAAACCGAAAAGTCTCTATCTTGGGTAGACCCGAGCTTGTCCCTAGTTCCTCGTCGAGACGAGTGTGTCTGGTATGGCATGATGGGGTATGATGAGTGGTGATTCTGTCTGTTGGATGAAATATATTCGTTATTCTAATCATGCAGGGAATACTTAAACCTCCTGAGTCGACCATAGATCGAGTCTTGTTCCAGTAACCCCCATACTTGTTTCGTACTACCACTTGTCCCTGCAGCAGGTAGGGTACGGTTCAGTAAGTTGTCAACCCCTTTCTAGCACACACCATACAAAGAGGCCATGGTGGAAGATACCGACTGCAGCCGGTAGGCAGGCCACCTGGTCCGGGGCCATGGGTGTTTCCGGTTGGGACCGAGCGGGGGGCACCCCTTAGTAGTGCGCGGTATAAATTTGATCCCATGCTAATCGAGGTTGTAGCCTCCCCACTTGGAGTTTTGCTTGACAGGTGTCATGGTTGATTCCAGGCACCGGTAAGTTAAGCTGGTGTGTGCGAGTCAGGTGTGTTTTCAATTAAAAGACCGTAGACGGAATTTGTCGTGGGAAATGAACACCTATGGGGCGGGGCCCCTTCTCGGTCCGACAGGGAGCGGAGGGCGCATGAAGAGCAGATCGAGGCGAAGCACGCGAGGGATTTTACCCAGCTTCGGAGCTCTCCGGAGAGATAAAACTCCTACTGCTGCTTTGTGGTTGTATTGTGTTTTTGCTCGAGAGCGTGAGCGTTCTGTCGTTTCGAATGAGTCGACCCCCCCTACGTTGCGCATGGGCCTCCTTTTATAGGCTAAAGGTGTCACCGACAGGTGGCAACGTAGGCAGGGGTACAAATGTAAAAAGAGGGGTTGGTACAACTGCTATCTACAGTGCACCCTACCTAACTCTGACAACAGGGGACAAGGGCATTTAATGCCCGTACGGTCGCCCAAACAGTGCAGAAAACGACCATTAGGGGCGCCACCGCTTGCCACGAGGGCCTTCTCGTCATCTCCACTTGCCACCTCGCACCGCTTGGCTGCACATCTTCCCGCCACGTGCGCCTGGAACGGTCCTGCGGCGACACGTCGACGGATGCGCTGGAGCTTGGGCGCAGAGTGGTGGCTTCGCCGCGGCAAGCACCTTGCCGCGGTCGTTGTCTTGTCGCACCCGAAAGCTTGTCGCTCGTCGGGTCTTGCCGGGACGCGCGGCGCGTCGCGGCAAGTTTCTTGAAAATGCCTTGGTTGGCCTTCCCGGCAAGCTCCTCTTGCCGGGGCCTTGTCCTTCCCGGCAAGCTCCTCTTGCCGGAGTCTTGTCTTCTCAATTAAAACACTTTGTTCTTGAATGGCATCAATAGGAGCTACGGAGGATCTTGGCGGACGTCCGGCAAGCCTTGCCGCGGGGCGCTGCGACTGCCCGTGCACAAGTTCGGGGTACTAAGTTACCCCTACTTTAGTACACCGACAGGAGCCCCCGGGCCTGGGCCACACACGGTGCCGAGCGCTGTTGGGCCAGGCCCAAAACAGGGCACGGGCACGTGTGGCCTGGGTCCACACCAAATCTAACTCCGTATCCACCGCGCCCTCCCGTAACGGCACGCGTCGAATGCGGCATCGTGGGAGAGATCGTGGGCGATTCTTTAATCGAAAAAGGCGTAACGTTCGCCTCTCCTCTTTATAAGCAGAGGAAACAGGGGCCGTTCCCCCACCTTCGCCACTTGCGGTTCCTTCCTCAGAAATCTTCGCCGCTCCCCTCCGCTTCCCAAGCCGAAAGAGAGCAGCGCTCCGCCGCCCGTCACCACCGTCGCCGCCAACGCCTCCGCTCTCCCCCACCGCCTCCGCCATGGCTCCGAAGACTGGGAAGGGTGCAAAGTCGGCCGAGGCGCTGCGGCTTGAGGCGCTGCGCAAGGAGCGAGCACTTTTCCCCACCGAGCTCTCCACGAAGGAGCTGCGGGAGTGGTTCTATCTTTTCTGGTCGACGGAGACGCGGGCGCATCCGCGCACGCAGGTACTCTCTGCCGAAGCTTCTACTTCGAAGCGATGTCCAAAAGGATACTACTTCTTCCCATTGTTCTTCTATTGCGGGCTCTGCCCGCCCTTTTCCGATTTCTTCTACGACATCATGAACACATACGGGCTCCATCTCCTTGATTTCACCCCCAACGCCGTTCTGACCATGGCGGTTTTCGCGCATCTTTGCGAGAACTTCGTCGGGATCCACCTGAACGTAGCCCTTTTCCGCCACTACTTCATGCCCCGGGTTGAGAAAGGAGAGCCCTTGTCTGGCGGGATCGCCTGGATCTCGAGAGCCGGCAAGAAGGAGGTATATCTGGAGGGGGAGCTTCGCAGCAAATGGGATGAGTGGAGAGCGGAGTGGTGTTGGATTGTTGATGCAGATCCGCAGCCATTCACCAATTTGCGCCAAGCCCGAGTAGTGTGCCGCGGCGACTGGAGCGCCCTGGCAGCGGACGACGCTAAGCTGAAGATGGCCACCACCCAGATCCTGCGGCTCAGGCTTGCCGGGCTCACAGTAGGGGCTGTTGGCGCAGACTTTCTTCGCCGCTGCATCGCCCCTCTGCAGGAGAGGGGGAGGCCCGCCTAGCTGTTCGGGGCCCGGCGGATATCATGAGGCTGCGCCCAGGCCTCAATTTTAACTTCACTGTTTTGGAGTTGGACAGGATGCTCAAGGAGCTGTTCAAGCACGACCCCAACCATCCAGGGTGGTTCAGGCTACCGCAGGGCGTCGTCCCGCTGTGCAACAACTCCCAGCTTGATCGCATCCGTGCAATGATGCCGGAGTGCGACTCGCACGGGATTATCCCAACTTGGCAAGAACCCTCCGACGACGTCGTGCGGCAATTCTTCGACGGCTTGATGGAGGTAGCGGTCCGTGCCGACGAGCAGAGGCTCCTCACCCGCGACACCACTGATGACGAGATGTGGTACATCGCCACTAGGGCGGAAGAGGCGGCGGCGGCCGCCACCGCGGGCGATTTTGGTTTCACATTGGAGGAGGCAGAGGCGGCCGAGGCGGCAAGCCTTGCCGACCGAGAGGACCTTGTCGGGGAGGTCGTTGGCGAAGGAGAGCCTGAAGCCGAAGCGAGCGATCCCGCCGAGGGCGCAAGCGGCCAGCCGTCTTTGAGCATCTTGCTGCAGGCGGAGCCCCCAGCTCAACCAAGAAGGCGCCTCCGTAGGACTGGAGACACAGCAGGGCGGCAGGCAGGCCAACAGCCGCAGCATCGCGGGACACGCTCCACCGCGACAAGCACCGTTGCCGCGGGAGCATCTCATGCCGTGCCGGCAACTGGAGCGGGGTCTTCTCGAGCCGCCGCACCTGATCCTACCGCAGCTCCCGCCAAGCGTCCAAGGGAGCCTACTCCTCCGCCTTGTCGTGCTGAAAGAGTACCGGACTTTGACCTCTTCGCGCTGAGCTTCGACGAGGAGGAAGAAGAGGAGGAGGAGTAAGACTTTCTTCTTGTTGTACTTATATTTCTTCGATTCTTGCTGTTTCTTGTCTTGTATCTGATCTGCTTCCCTCTGAACCTCGTTCCTTTTCAGGACTCTGGCCGAGAGAGCGGCGAAGAGGGCCAAGGTACCCGTGGTTGTCATCGAAGACGATCCTGCTGTGACAGTAGAGGACGCGTCCGAGACCACCTTGTCGGACCCAGCAACCTCTCCCCGAAGTAGCCCCCAGCGCAGCCCCCAGCGTAAGTATTTGTCCACTTCCTATTGTGGGGCGTGCATGGGTGCTCTTTCCTTGCTGACATCTTAATTGTTGATTTGCTTGTGTAGGAGCAGAACAGGCCCATCAGGAACAACCAGAAGCCGCTCCTGAGGTGCTATCTGCTTCAACTACACCGCCAAGGGATGATTCCCCGACAAGGGAACGCTCTCTGGCAAGGGAGCGGTCCCCGGCAAGGGGCAGTTCTCCGGCAAGGGACGGGACCAGGGAACCTTCGGTGGTGGAGCCCATGACTACAGAGCCCAGCACAGGTAATCCTTTTTGTCAGAAAATTTCCCTTGGTTTCTTCTTCTTCTGATCTTCTTTTTGGATATTTGCTTGACTTTTCCTTCCTCTTCTTGTCTTCAGATCCCCCTTCCACAGATCCGATGGAGACTGAGGCCACCGGCGAGGAGGATGCACGCGGCAACACTGATGATGCCGCCGCCACCGAGGAAGAGGCCGGCGCTGACGATCCCGCTAGCGAAGAGACCGCCAAGGCTGCTGGCGCAGGAGCTGGCGAGGGGTCCGGTGATTGCACTGACGACACTGAGGGCGTAGGAGCGCAAGGCGCTACACCGACCGCCGACCCCTCTGCCGCTGATGCAGCACCGGGCTCCGAAGAGCCCCAGCCCGGCGCTTACTTGAAGGCCGGCGAGGGTGTCTTCATCAAGCTTCCCTGGGCGTCGAGCTCCAGGGCGCCGGTTGAAGGAGAGGCATTCGACGGGGAAGTGCTCGCCTCTGCTGGGCTAACAGTGGTTGACGCGCCAAACAGCAGCAGCGGCGAGTCTGAGGAGGAGCAGCTGCTCCGGAAATTGGTGTCGCTCTACCGCGCTCGACAAGCGAAGCTGGAGTCCCGGGAAGCGCTTGTCGCACAGGCGGGAGTGGACATAGAGAGGCATGCGGAGGAGCTCCAGAGCCGCAACCAAGAGGCCCTCCGGTCCATTGCAGAGGAGAGGGCGCAGCTTGTTGAGGCGCGGAAGGCCTTCATCCTCGAGAAGGCAGAAGCCGAAGAGCAACAGTGGCTTGCTGCCGAGGGGCTGTCCACGCGGGAAGGCGAGCTGACGCAGCGGAAGGTCAACTTGGACAGCTATGAGGAGGAGCTCGCCGTGCGCGAGCAATCACTTGGCGGGGCACTCAAGAAAGCGAAGGACGCGGCGGCAGCTGCCGAGGCCGCCAAGAAGGAACTGGAGGTGAAGATGACGCAGTTGGAGGCTAAACTGAAAAAGAAGGATGAGGAGCTTGCCGCGCTCCAGCGCGAGTGCGAGAAGGACGCTCTCGCTCATGGTGATCTGCAAGTCCAACTCGCCGATAAGGGCAAGGAACTGAATGCCGCCAAAGACTCAAATGCTGCTCTGGAGCTGAAGCTGGCCACACTGACTAAGACGCTGGACGGCGCCAAGAAGCGAGAGGAGGACTTGAAGGGAGAGATCAAGGCCAATGAGGAGCTGCTAACGAGGGCCGCCGAGACTCAAAACACCTTCAGGGCTACGGTGGAGCTCTGGACAGAGGGCCTCGTCAACATTGCTGCAGTCATCGACGAGGAGCTGGCGCAACTGGACTTGGCGGGCTTCGGGTATTCCTCCGACGAGAACCTTCAGCCCAGTGCCAAGCTCACTCTGTTCTTCAAGGGCATGGCGACGGCTCTCCAGCAACTCCGGGAAAGGATCCCAAGGTAGCTGGCTGACGAGTCGCGCACAATCTGTGCCAGAGTCCTGCAGAAGGTGTTGGTGAAGGTGCTCTTCCGGAATCCGGGCCTCAACCTCACCAACGTCCTCAAGAAGCTGCCGGCAGGTGCTGATCTTGAAGAGCTCAAGGCCCTTGTCGCACCCATTGTGGACAAGGTGAATGAAGTCAGGAGGGTTGATGGCGACCGCGTAGATTAGGCCGCGTGTTTTCTCCTTTTTCTTGCCGCTGCCAAACATGTTACGGGAACAATTTATTTAGAGCGCGGCAAGTCATTTTTGTAATATAACTTTATCTCGGGCAGTACTTGCTATGTTATTTCCTTTACTTGATTCCTTCCTTTGTATGCTTTTACCCTACGCTTTTAGGAAACTTGCCGGCGTTGGCACCCTTGCCGCAAGCGCTGAGTGCGGAACATCAGCAGCCTGCTGGCGGTGCTATCTCCGGCAAGAAACCTTGCCGCAACTAGTCGCAGCACACTTAAGTTGTTGAGCGGACTCGAAACAAAGTAAGGGCGCGACCAGCTACGAGTTGGTTCCTCCGCGCACAGGTTTTCCATACAAAGCATGGTCGTTCAAGGAAGATAACTTAAGAAATTTTAAAACTGATTGTGCTCAAACTTTGGCAACTTAGCTTTTCTGTCGTCTGCGTCCCGGCAAGGCTATACTTCTTTGAACGACACCTGGTCCACACCATTATCCTCTCCTTCCCCCCGGTGAACTTGTGGGCGAAGGAACCTTCTTTTTGAGAAAAAGAAAGAAGAGAAAATAAAGATATGGAGCCTTAAGGCTCGTTATTGCTTACCGGGGGTAAGTGCTGCACAAAGTGTCAGATAATACATGCGAAAAAGAAAAAGGCATGAAACTTGACAAGATGTGCGGAGCATATGATCTTTATTTATGCACGGGATCTGCGCCCGGCTTTGTACAAAGGGTTACATGCAACAGCGGCAAGGCTTGTACAAAAGGTGGTTGCCGGAACAGGTTCCGGCAACCGCGCCTTATGGGTAAAACTTACGAAGATGCTCAATGTTCCAGGAGTTGCTCACCGGAAAGCCATCTTCGGTCTCAAGGCGGACAGCGCCAGGCCTAGTGACTCGCTTCACCCAATAAGGGCCTTCCCACTTTGGCGTCAACTTGTTGGAATTCTTGGCGGATTGAACGCGCCGAAGAACAAGGGCGCCTTCCTCGAGACTTCTGGCATTGACTTTGCGGCTATGGTAGCGGCGCAAAGCTTGCTGATACCGAGCAGCTCGTACAGCAGCCTGAAGACGATCTTCCTCAAGGAGCAGCGCGTCATCTTGGCGCAGCTGCTCTTGTTCAAGCTCATCATAGGCGAGCACTCGAGGCGATCCGTACACAAGTTCCATGGGGAGAACTGCCTCTGCTCCATAGACTAGAGCGAAAGGTGTCTGGCCAATGGCTCGATTTGGCGTCGTCCTGATCGACCAAAGAACCACCGGCAGCTCCTCGATCCTGTTCCTTCTGCACTTGTGCAGCCTGTCGAAAGTTCTGGTCTTGAGCTCACGCAGCACTTCAGCGTTTGCCCTCTCCGCTTGACTGTTGCTTCTCGGGTGAGCAACAGAAGCGAAGTAGATCTTGGCGCCAAGATCTTGGACGTACTGCATGAAGGTGCAGCTCGTGAATTGTGTGCCATTGTCGGTGATGATCCTGTTAGGGACTCCGAAACGGCAAACAATCGACCTGAAGAACTTGACTGCTGACTGTGCTGTCACCTTCCTCACTGCTTCCACTTCCGGCCACTTTGTGAACTTGTCGATTGCCACGTACAAGTACTCAAAGCCCCCGACAGCTCGGGGAAAGGGGCCGAGGATGTCGAGCCCCCAGACCGAAAATGGCCAGGATAAAGGGATCGTCTGGAGAGCTTGAGCTAGTTGATGTATCTGCTTGGAGTGGAACTGGCACGCTTCACACTTGGTTACTTGTGCAGTTGCATCCTGGAGGGCTGTTGGCCAAAAGAAACCTTGCCGGAAGGCTTTGCCGGCAAGTGCTCTTGCGCCAATGTGGTGACCACATATGCCTCCATGTATCTCCGCCAACAGCTCCTGTCCATCTTCCCGGGGAATGCACTTCAATTTCACTCCGTTGAATCTCCTTCTGTACAGTATGTCGTCGACAAACTGGTACATACTTGATTGCCGGGCTACTCTCTCCGCTTCTTCTTGCTCTTCGGGAAGCTCTCCTGTCTGAAGGAAACGGACAATCTGCTGTGCCCATGCTGGAGCTTGCGGCTCGACAACAAGGACTAAAGGCACAAATGCTGCTGCGGGAACATCTGCTTCCACGGCAAGAATCTATGGCTCAGCCAGAGCTTGATGTTCCCCGGCAAGCTTGCCGGAGCAAAACTCGTCGGGAGCATCTACTTCAACGAAACAAACCCTAGGGCTTGTCGGAGCAGACTGCTCCTCAGCGCTCTTGGTGATGATTTTGGGGACCTTCTTGGCGGCGGCTTCGGGGAGCTCTGCCGGAAAGTAGTCACCGGAAGCCAACTTCCTTTTCTTGCTCTGTCCAGCTGATGGTGTTACAGATGGTTGAGTTAGCTTGAGCACAAAGATCACTGGTTCCATAGGTAGCTTTAATGCAGCACATTTTGACAGGCCATCAGCAATGTCATTCTGGGCTCTCGGGACATGCTCCATCTGTAAGCCGTCAAAATGCTCTTCCAACTTTCTCACTTCATCGATGTATGCTTCCATCAAAGGACTCTGATAATCTTTGTTCACTTGGCGGACGACAAGCTGCGAGTCACCCCTGACAATGAGCTTCTTGATCCCAAGGTCTGCCGCGATCCTAAGTCCGGCAAGCAAGCCTTCATACTCTGCAGTATTGTTTGTCGCTTGTTCCTTGGGAAAGTGCATCTAGACCACGTACTTGAGGTGCTCTCCGGTGGGTGCGACAAGTAACACACCCGCACCGGCGCCTTGCAGCGAGAAGGCACCATCAAAGTACATGATCCATTCTTTGCTTGCTTCCTTGACGGGGATGCTCGTTTCTGGAGTTTCTTCATCAGGTGTTGGCGTCCACTCTGCTATGAATTCTGCCAATGCTCGGCTCTGGATAGTTGAAGTGCTCTCAAACTTGAGGCCAAAGCTTGACAATTCCAGCGCCCACTCAACAATTCTGCCTGTTGCTTCTGGATTCTGCAATATCCTCTTCAACGGAAAGCGAGTGACAACTGTGATCTCGTGTGCTTGAAAGTAATGGCGTAGCTTCCTCGAGGCCATGAGAAGGCCGAAAGCAACTTCTGCACACCAGAGTACCTTGACCTAGCTCCCTTCAGAAGGAAACCGACAAAGTAAACTAGGCGCTACACCATTTTCTTCTGTTTCTCTTCCTGTGGCTGCACAGATCCATCCTTGTCGGGACCAGAGCTTGTCGGGGAAGCCCCCTGCTTGTCGCTGGACTCGCTTGCTGTGGTTGCTGGCTCATCATCTGCCTCCCTCTCCGCTACTAACGCAGCACTAACCACTTGATTGGTTGCCGCTAGATACAGCAACAACTTCTCTTGTGGCTTAGGTGCGACAAGTATTGGAGTGGAGGAGAGGTATCTCTTCAAGTCCTGCAGCGCAGCCTCCGCTTCCGGAGTCCATTTCATTGGACCTGCCTTTTTCATAATTTTGAAAAATGGCAGGGCGCGCTCAGCAGACTTAGAGATGAACCTGCTGAGAGCAGCAACACAGCCGGCAAGCCTTCGCACATCCTTGACGCGCTTCGGTGCTTCGATCTGCTCAATGGCCTTGATCTTGTCGGGATTGGCTTCAATCCCCCTCTGGGATACAAAGAACCCGAGAAGCTTGCCGGAAGGAACTCCAAACACGCACTTCTCGGGGTTCAACTTGAGATTGATCTTGCGCAGATTTGCAAAGGTCTCGTCCAAATCCTGGATCAAAGTTGCTTTGTCCTTGCTCTTGACCACTATGTCATCCATGTAAGCTTCTACATTTCTGTGCAACTGTGGCTCAAAAGCATGACTGACTACTCTTGCGAATGTTGAACCAGCATTATTTAGTCCGAAAGGCATCCGTACAAAGCAGTACGTGCCACATGGAGTAATGAATGCGGTCTTCTCTTCATCCTCTTCTGCCATGAAGATCTGATGATATCCTGAGTATGCATCAAGAAATGAAAGCAAATCACATCCTGCTGTGGAGTCGACAATCTTGTCAATGCGCGGCAAGGGAAATGGATCCTTGGGACAAGCTTTATTAACATCGGTGAAGTCAATACAAAGCCTCCACTTCCCATTCGCCTTGCACACGACTACGGGATTGGCTAGCCACGTGGGATGGAGTACTCCTCTGACAAGGCCTGCTGCTTCCAACTTCTTGATCTCTTATGCAATGAATTCTTGTCGCTCCACTGCTTGTTTCCTGACTCTCTACTTGACGGGCCGCGCGTGAGGACAAACGGCAAGGTGGTGCTCAATTACTTTCCTGGGAACACCGGGGATGTAGATGGTTGCCATGCAATACATCGACATTCGCCCGCAGGAAAGCAACGAGCGCGCTTTCCTATTTAGGGTCAAGCGTGGCACTGATGGTGAAGGTACCACCAGTGCCGTCCTCCTTGGCGGCCACTTTCTTAGTCTCTGGTGAAGCTGTCTTTGCCTTCTTACACTTGCCGGTGGAGCTCGATGGTGCGTCCTCGACGGTAGCGCAGCACTCCGAAGAGGTGCGCTTGCCGGAGTGGGCATCAGAGCTCTTGCCGGACTTGGTCTTCTTCTTCCCCCCGGGACCTTCAGCGGCAAGTGTCTTGCGATCTGCTGCGGCTGCTTCTTCCCGGTGGATCTTGTCGGTACAGATGAGGGCATCCTTCTTGTTGCCAGGGACAGAAATGACACTTATCGGACCGGGCATCTTGAGCACGTTGTAGGCATAATGAGAGGCTGCCATGAACTTGGCGAGTGCTGGACGGCCGAGTATCCCATTGTAGGGCAATGGGAAATCAGCAACATCGAAAGTGACTTTCTCTGTCCTGAAGTTCAGCTCGCTGCCAAATGTCACTGGCAGTGTGATCTTCCCCTTCGGCTTGCTGCTTCCCGGGTTAATTCCTTGGAAAGTACCAGTCTCTTCGAGCTCGTTGTCGGGGATTTGGAGCTTCTTGAGTACCGCTGAGGAGATCAGGTTCAAGCCGGCCCCGCCGTCAACTAGCATCTTCGTGACCTTGAGGTTGCGGATAGTTGGTGAAACCAACATCGGCAAGCACCCGACCGCAGTTATGCGATCAGGGTGATCCTCAACATCAAAGATGATAGGTGTGCTGGACCACTTCAGAGGCTTGCGCGATTCAACTGACGGTTCTGCTGCATTAACTTCCCGCACCCACTGTTTGAGCTGGCGGTGTGAAGTATGCAGAGAAGCACCGCCGTCGACGCAAAGAACCTCTGTCGCTTTCTGAAACTTCTGCTCGTCGGCCTCATCCTCATACATCTCTTCATCTTCGTCTTCGTCTTCATCCTTGTCGCGGCCGCGGGGAGGCCTGTCTCCTTGCCGCTGCTTGGCCTTGCCGCGGCGCCCTCCCGGCCGGGACGCTTCTTGCCGGATCCTCCACCACCTTCTTGGGCCTTCTCCTTGTCGCGTCGTTCGTATTCAGCTTTCTGCAGTTCAACAAGCTGCTCAACTTTCTTGTAGGTCTGGAGATCATGGCCCTTGGTGCGGTGGATCTTGCAGTACTGCTTGCCGGAGACGTCCTGCTTGTCGGCGGCCACCACAGCCTCACCGGAGTCACCAGCTTTGGCTTTCTCGGCGCCACCTCCATTGCCGGACTGCTCGACAACTAGCACATCTTTAGCCTTCCTCTTTCTGTTGTTCCGGCTCCGGTTCTTCCTTGCCGGGGCGGCTTCCTCACTGTCAGATCCTTCTGCTCCTGTGTTCTCTCCGGGGAGTTTCCTCCCCTGCTCAGCACGTGCACATTTGTCGGCCAGAGCATATAGCTCGCTGACATCTCTGATTTTGCACATCGCCATCTCCTCCCTCATCCTGCGATTACGCACGTTCTGATGGAACGCGCTGATAACCGCGGCAGGGTGGACGTCTGGGATGTTGCGCTGCACCTGGCTGAATCTTTGAATGTACTTGCGTAGGGGTTCTCCTTCCTTCTGGGCGAGCAGATGAAGATCGCTCTCCTAGCCATGGGGCTTGTGGCCGCCTGTGAAGGCGCCGACAAACTGATGGCACAGATCTGCCCATGAGGAGATGGAGTTGTCCGGCAAGTGCATGAGCCAAGATCTGACGTTGGGCTTGAGCACCAGCGGGAAGTAGTTGGCGAGAATCTTCTCGTCGCGCCCTCCGGCAGCCTGCACCGCAATGGTGTAGATGCTGAGGAACTCTGACGGATGTAGCCTGCCGTCGTACTTCTCGGGTACGTCTGGCTTGAAGTTCTTGGTACTGGGCCAATGGACCTGCCGCAACTCACAAGTGAATGCAGGGCAACCTACCGCGTACAGCAAGTCGCCTGGTTCCCCTGGCGCATGCATATCAACAGTGGGCCCAGCGCGCTGGTCAGAGTGACGCCGCGCTTCTCTTCGACGCTCGATGCGAGTACGAGCGTCTTCTTGTCGTCGTTCTTGGAGAACTTGGCACTGATCGCGACGAGCTCGCGGGTCCGACGACGCGGTGGAGTTGGTGTCGAGGTTAGCCCGGCGAGTCGGCGATCTTGGCCTTCGGGGCGGGGAGTGCACGGTGGTGGCACCCCCACCGGTCTTGTCGCCACCGGCTTGCGCCTGGGCGTCTTGCCGCGGCTTCGACGTGCTCGGTTGCCGGGGAGTGTCGCCATTGGCGAAGCCGATGAGGCTCTGAATGGTGATCCTCCAATCATCGATCTTGTCCGGCGCTGGAGGGTAGTCTAGGAGCAGTTGGGCTCGGGCCAACGCTTCTTCTGGGGTTTTCGGCGGCGGGGGCGAACGATGCGAGGAGCGGGATATGCTCAAACTTCTAACAGTGTTAGAAGGAGCAGCATCTCGTCCAGGTGACCGTGCCGCGCTCGCGCCAACACGTTGGCGTGCATGTTGGCCTTGAGCGTCCCGCGATCCACCAGCTTGGCCTTGTTCTAACGCGAGTACGGTGCTAGGAGCACCATGGCGTTGTCGGTCCCGCGCCTCCAGAGAGGGGCACGGTGCATGTACGGACGCCGAAGTTTGCGGGGCCTTGTCCTTGGATCTAGTGACAATGTGAGCTCCCCCGTCGGCGCCCGTTCCTCCGCCGGCGTCTACCCCACCGCCCGTTTGCTCCGGTGGCGGTGGAATCGACGCAGACGGACCAACCACCTCCGAAGTTTTCTTCTTCGGTGGCATGTCGATGAAGATGACGATGTAGCGCGCGCGAACACCGGATCAGGTTCGCACAACCTCGACACCCCCTACCTGGCGCGCCAAAGATGTCGTGGGAAACGAACACCTATGGGGCAGGGCCCCTTCTCGGTCCGACAGGGAGCGGAGGGCGCACGAAGAGCAGATCGAGGCGAAGCGCGCGAGGGATTTTACCCAGCTTCGGAGCTCTCCGGAGAGATAAAACTCCTACTGCTGCTTTGTGGTTGTATTGTGTTTTTGCTCGAGAGCGTGAGCGTTCTGTCGTTTCAAATGAGTCGACCCCCCCTACGTTGCGCATGGGCCTCCTTTTATAGGCTAAAGGGGTCACCGACAGGTGGCAACGCAGGCAGGGGTACAAATGTAAAAAGAGGGGTTGGTACAACTGCTATCTACAGTGCAACCTACCTAACTCTAACGGCAGGGGACAAGGGCATTTAATGCCCGTCCGGTTGCCCAAACAGTGCAGAAAACGACCGTTAGGGGCGCCACCGCTTGCCACGATGGCCTTCTCGTCATCTCCACTTGCCACCTCGCATCGCTTGGCTGCACAGCTTCCCGCCACGTGCGCCTGGAACGGTCCTGTGGCGACATGTTGACGGATGCGCTGGAGCTTGGGCGCAGAGTGGTGGCTTCGCCACGGCAAGCGCCTTGCCGCGGTCGTTGTCTTGTCGCACCCGAAAGCTTGTCGCTCGTCGGGTCTTGCCGGGACGCGCGGCGCGTCGCGGCAAGTTTCTTGAAAATGCCTTGGTTGGCCTTCCCGGCAAGCTCCTCTTGCCGGGGCCTTGTCCTTCCCGGCAAGCTCCTCTTGCCGGAGTCTTGTCTTCTCAATTAAAACACTTTGTTCTTGAATGGCATCAATAGGAGCTACGGAGGATCTTGGCGGACGTCCGGCAAGCCTTGCCGCGGGGTGCTGCGACTGCCCGTGCACAAGTTCGGGGTACTAAGGTACCCTTACTTTAGTACACCGACAGAATTAGTCCCGATGGACTGAAGGAACCCGTTACTCGTTGGTAAAGAGTACACCCTCTGCAGAGATTATATCAATTCGAATAGCTGTGTTCATGGTTAAGGACTACAGTCTGGGGGTCAAGTGTCGGTCTTAGTGTCGGTCTTCGGAGGAGAAACTACTAAACCAGAACCTGGATCATGACTTGAGACTTATAATGATTGTGCTTGTTATTATTATGGACTAACCCATTATACTTTATAAGCCCTTTATGTGGTGTTACTCAGACGCCCGATTGTGGCATGCTTGTTATTTATTTACTTTATAAGCCCTTTATGTGGTGTCGCTCAGACGCCCGACTGTGGCATGCTTGTTATTTATTTACTTTATAAGCCCATTATGTGGTGTCGCACAGACGCCCGACGGTGGCATGTTTGTTACTTAATTCACTTATAAGCCCTTTATGTGGTGTCGCTTAGACGCCCGACTGAGGCATGCTTTATATTATTGTCCTTTCGAGGCATCGCTTCAGACACCCGATCGGTGCATTCTATTTTTATTCTCTGATTGCATACTCATGTTTTATATGAACAACCTGCCTATGTGCATCATGGATTTTATTTTATGACTGACGTCGTGATCACAGAATATTTCAGTGCATGATTATCATTCATGTTATACCCGTCTTCATAATATTTGCGAGTACATTCAAAAGTACTCACTGGCTTATCCCTGGCTATTGTCTTGGACAGATTTCTTGCATGGAAAGGAGCGTTGCGATGACAGCCCCGGAACCTAAGCAACGGTGATAGCAGCCTCGTGAAGATAGGAGTTAACCTGGTTAGCTGTTCCTGTGGGAAATGGAGTCCCATAGATGCTGATGATCCACAAACCGCTTCCGCCATCAACCACTAGAAACCATTTGTTGTACTCATAGGCCAGAATGGTCTTGTACTACATATGATGTACTTTGCTTGGAATTTCTGTAACAAGTTGGTGCCTCATCAGCTAACAGTAATCCTGGGGCTGGTGAGCACAAGGGCCATTTTTCTGGAAAATTAATATCCCGAAAAACCAGTGCGTCTAGGATCGATGGTAACAGGAGACGGGGGACACGATGTTTACCAAGGTTCGGGCCCTCTCTATGGAGGTAATACCCTACTTCCTTCTCGATTGATCTTGATGAGTATGAGTATGACAAGAGTTGATCTACCGTGAGATCGTAATGGCTAAAGCCCTAGAAGTCTAGCCTGTATGACTATGGTAATGTGTATATGCGGTCCCCTTTCCGGACTATCCCCTTCGGTTTATATAGACAACGAGGGGATCTAGGGTTTACATGGAGTCGGTTACATAAGAAGGAATCTTCATTGTTGGTCGCTAAGCTTGCCTTCCACGCCAAGTAGAGTCCAATCCGGACACGAGTATGGTCTTCGGTCTTCATGTCTTCACAGCCCATCAGTCCGGCCCATGGATAACAGGCCGGACGCCCAAGGACCCCTTAGTCCAGAACTCCCTCAGTAGCCCCTGAAGCTGGCTTCAATGACGAGGAGTCCGGCGTGCAGATTTGTCTTCGGCATTGCAAGGCGGGTTCCCCTTTTCTGAACTCCACGATAGTCTTCGGATACGATGATTGTACCCGGACCTGTAACACATAGCTCACACAGCCGCAGAGAGAATATAATACTTGCACGAATCTAATCTGTCGTCAGCTTCTTCCCAACATGACATCACGTATCTCCGGTCATAATTTCGAACCGTTTTTCTGCTGCCATCCCGCGTTTCAAGACGCGGTAGCTATTGACACGTCTTGTCGAAACTGCAGATGGTCTTGCCGACGCCGCCCATGCCACCGACGAAGATCCACTTGAGGGTGTCCTGCTCCATGTTGTTCCGCACCGTCGGGTCCGGCACGTCACCGACCTGCACCATCGCCGCGGTCGACATCGTGTCACTCCTCCAATTCCGCGGGGTTGCCGTTAGGGGTGGGAGGGAAGAGTGGCGCCGATTGATGAGGAAACCCTCGACGTCGGGATCGTGGAGCATGGTTGAGGCGGCCTGAGTGGGGAGGGAGGAGGGAAACCGGAGGAACCGGATCTGGCCTCGCACGATAGGATGAAGGTAGGCGGCGGCGATGTGGGTACTTTATCGCTAGGATGTGTTTTTTTCCTTTTTCAATAAAGTGGTCAATAGTCGTGCGAAGTGGGAAGTGGCAAGTGGGGACTTTAATCCTAGCAACACATTGATGTTTCGTTGGAGGGTATGCGTAGCTGTAGGGGGGTTCTCATTGTAGTGAGAGATCGTGTCCCCTTATTGCAGGATTCTCATCAATGCGGGCATGGGTAACTCAACCGTGCCGTTTATACAGCCCTTGGGAACAAGCGAACGCTAAGGCGAGTGAGGAGGCGTTTAATATTTGCTTCCTTTATAAGGGGATAAGGATTCCTCCTTCCTCTTCTCACGCTTTCTCCGTCTCCGCCTTTCCGATCTCAAGCTGCAGCGCCCAAGTTCTCATCTCCTTTCCACTCAAGCAACCATGTCCGGATCTGGTGGTCAGGGCAAGTGGATGGTCTCCTCTGTCAAGGGGGAGGACATTACTAAGCTCCGGGCGGCCGGATATTTGGCAAAGGAGACCGCCCATCGTCTGCCGGCCGAGGGACAAGTCGTCCCCATGCCAGAGCCCACAGAGAGGGTAGTATTCATCCCCCATTTCTTCCATGGGCTAGGGTTTCCACTCCACCCTTTCGTCCGCGGGCTAATGTATTATTACGCGATAGATTTCCATGATCTGTCTCCGGATTCCTTACTCAACATCTCGGCGTTCATCGTCGTGTGCGAGGCCTTCCTCCGCATCCATCGCCACTCCAGGCTGTGGCTCAAAGTCTTCAATGTGAAGCCAAAGGTGGTGGATGGCTAGCACGCGAGTGCAGAGTAGCAATGGTGAGCAAGCTGTCCAATGTCTCCTGGCCCAAAGGCACTTTTGTGGAGACGGTAAAGGAATGGCAGAAGCAGTGGTTCTACATCACAGATCCTCGCGGCACCACCTAGGCCGCAGCTGCCGAATTCCGCTCTGGAGCTCCCATGCGACTCACCTCCTGGGTCGAGAAGAGTCCAGACTGGTGTTCTCCTGACGAGCTGATAGCGCTGCAGACGCGCGTTCAGAGCATGGTAACCAAGAACGTCAAGCTTGTTGATGTGATCCAGGTGATGTTGATTCACCGGATCCTTCCGTGCCAGCGTCAAAGCTGCCCGCTGTGGGATTTTAACCTGAAGAAGCGCCGGACCCTGGCGAGGCTCTTCGAGACTACACACGAAGGTGCGTGGAAGTTGCTCTTCAAGGGCAATGAGAAACCACCGGCCACGGATTCAGACCGTGGTCACGACTGTAAACACCCCGCCAGCGAGGTATGTCATTATTGATGTGCCCCTAACTTAATTGTTTCGAGGATGGTGTCTGAGATTTTATTATTGCTCTTTCAGGACTAGATGGAGAGGGTGAAGCGGTTCCGGTGTCCAGCTCCGCTGCCTGAAGAACCAGTCATCCCGCATTTAGCGAAGATGCTGGTGCCGACGCCATATAAGGCGCCAGAGAAGAAGGCCAAGAAGAAGGCAAAGGGGCCCAAGAGTGGCCTTGATACATCTCCAATGTATCTACTTTTCCATACACTTTTGCCCTTGTTTTGGACTCTAACTTGCATGATTTGAATGAAACTAACCCGGACTGATGCTGTTCTCAGCAGAACTGCCATGGTGTTGTTTATTGTAGAGAAAACAAAAGTTCTCAGAATGACCTGAACATCCACAGAGATAACTTTGGAAAATATAAAAAATACTGGCGAAAGAATCAAGGCCAGGGGGCCCACACCCTGTCCACGAGGGTGGGGGCGCCCCCCTGGGCGTGCCCACCTGTCTCATGGGCCCCCTGATGCTCCACCGACCTCAACTCCAACTCCATATATTCCGTTTCACAGAGAAAAAAATCGGAGAGAAAGTTTCATCGTGTTTTACGATACGGAGCCGCCGCCAAGCCCTAATCTCTCTCAGGAGGGCTGATCTGGAGTCCGTTCGGGGCTCCGGAGAGGGGGATTCGTTGCCGTCGTCATCATCAACCATCCTCCATCACCAATTTCATGATGCTCACCGCCATGTGTGAGTAATTCCATCATAGGCTTGCTGGACGGTGATGGGTTGGATGAGATTTACCATGTAATCAAGTTAGTTTTGTTAGGGTTTGATCCCTGGTATCCACTATGTTCTGAGATTGATGTTGCTATGACTTTGCTATGCTTAATGCTTGTCACTATGTCCCGAGTGCCATGATTTAAGATCTGAACCTATTATGTTTTCATGAATATATGTGAGTTCTTCATCCTATCTTGCAAGTTTATAGTCACCTATTATGTGTTACGATCCGACAACCCCGAAGTGACAATAATCAGGATACTTCTCGGTGATGACCATAGTTTGAGGAGTTCATGTATTCACTATGTGCTAATGCTTTGTTGCAGTTGTCTATTAAAAGGAGTCCTTAATATTCCTTAGTTTCCACTAGGACCCCGCTGCCATGGGAGGGTAGGACAAAAGATGTCATGCAAGTTCTTTTCCATAAGCACGTATGACTATATTCGAAATACATGCCTACATTACATTGATGAACTGGAGCTAGTTCTGTGTCACCCTATGTTATAACTATTACATGAGGAATCACATCCAACATAATTATCCATCACTGATCCAATGCCTACGAGCTTTTCACATATTGTGCTTCGCTTATTTACATTTCCGTTGCTACTGTTACAACTACTACAAAACTGCTATATTTACTTTTGCCACTGTTACCATTACTATCATACTACTTTGCTACTAAATACTTTGCTGCAGATACTAAGTTATCCAGGTGTGGTTGAATTAACAAATCAACTGCTAATACTTAAGAATACTCTTTGGCTCCCCTTGTGTCGAATCAATAAATTTGGGTTGAATACTCTACCCTCGAAAGTTGTTGCGATCCCCTACACTTGTGGGTTATCAAGACTAATTTCTGGCGCCGTTGCCGGGGAGCATAGCTCTATTATTTGAGTCACTTGGGATTTATATCTGTTGATCACTATGAGGAACTTGAAAGACGAAAGAACTATGATTTTTCCCTCAACTAGGAGGGGAGGTAAGGAACTGCCATCTAGCTCTGCACTAGATTCTCCTTCTGTTTTGAGTAAGCTTGCGACACCTAAACCTACTACTGCTATGAACTCTGATATGTCGCATGTTATTGATGATGCCACTTCTGCTATGCATGATACTTGTCAGGACCCCGACTCAATGCCACATCGATCTAGCATGTAACACCTCATATCACTTTGCGGCCTCACGCACGGTATTCCACGGGTGTCGCCTTACCTTAGCCCGGGACCGTTTGCGCCTTTTGGCACACGTATATGACAGTGTCGCTAGCATCCATATGATAAAGAGCCCGGGCTGACATGGCTAGTCGTAAACCCAAAGTGGCACAGACTTACAGGGACAGGCATCCATGACCCAGCATCGAACGTGTCGGTCATCAGCGAGTGAAACCAGGCTGTAGCACTGGGCTAGCAGGACTCCGGTGAACCGGGCTGTAGCGGGCTAATAGGACTCCGGTATTCATCGCGTGACATTTCCCCGAAGGGACAGACACAGGAACGAAGAAGGACACATGCCGGCCAGCCTAAGTGTTCCGGAGCAGTAGCAAGCTACCATGGCTCGGTGGAAACACTAGGAGACATTTCCCCGTAAGAGAGGCTACTAAAGATAAACAACTAGATGGTCAGATCCCACACATACCAAGCATTTCAATAACATACACACAATATGCTCGATATGTGCAATACAACATGGCATCACAAAATGACTCTACGACTCAAGTAGTTTATTCAATAGGCTCCGAGGAGCGAGATATTACAAACATGGGTCTCATGACCCAACACTCAGAGCATACAAGTCAAAGCACAAGCGGAAGCTATCATGTCTGAGTACAGACAACTATAAATGAAAAAGGCTGAGAAGCCTGACTATCTATCAGATCCTGCCGAGGCACAAGATCGTAGCCGAGGTATCAAGCTAAACGTCGAAGACCACGCGGAATTACTAGTGAGACTGAAGTCTCTCTGCAAAAACATAAAATAGGCAAACGTGAGTACAAATGTACCCAGCAAGACTTACATCAGAACTAACTACATATGCATCATTATCAACAAAGGGATGGTGGGGTTTAACTGCAGCAAGCCAGCTTTGACTCGGTGGCTATCCTAAACTACGACTGCAATGTAACTCTTTTGAGGTGGCGCACACGAGTCCACATATTCACCATATCAATACACCACTATGGATCCTCTCCCGTCTCCCTACGAGAACGCCATCCATAGCACTCACGCTTATCTTGCGTATTTTAGAGTATCCACTTTGACTTGTCTATGAACTGATATAAGCAACCCAGAAGTCCTTTTCCGTGGACACGGCTATTCGAATAGATTAGGTTAACCCTGCAGGGGTGTACTTCTTCACACACGCTCTCACCACTTACCGCCGTTTACACGACATGTACTCGGCAACCTTCAAGCGGAAGCCCAACGTGGGTGTCGGCCACGGCCTGCCTAAACACTCAAGTCTCTAGTCCAGGTTTATCGCCTATTCGGGTTCCATCCATGAGGAGATCCGGCCGGAGTTTCGCTCACAGCCCCAAACGATGTGTACAGGGTTCCGTGACACCAAACGGGTGCCCGGTTTACCCGGCCACGTGCCTACCGCATCACAGCCCACCCCTACGGTCAGCGCTGTCCACGGCCTCCAGCATACTACAAACACCAGAAACTACTTGCAACTCCTGGACAGAGGACAAGGGTGATTAAGAAGCCGAGAGGGTCCATTGGTTTCGGGCCCAATGCGTGGTAGTAGCTGAAACATGGATCACAAACACAGAACTCAGTTCCTGAGGACGGCTGCAATGAGACAACCCACCATGTACTCCTACATGGCCTCTCACCGCTACCTTTACCAAAACGTGTTCACACACTTAGCTCACACACAGTAGGACATGTTCACACACCTCTGATTCATCCCCGATGAATCAGACCTGACTCAACTCTAAGCAGTAGCAGGCATGACAAACAAACATGAATGAGTAGGCACAACAGGGCTCAAACAACTCCTACTCATGCTAGTGGGTTTCATCTATTTACTGTGGCAATGACAGGTCATGCAAAGGATAAAGGGGTTCAGCTACCGCAGCAAGTAACAGAAAAATCGGTGTTGTCCTAATGCATTAAAAGAGAGCAGGAGCGAGAGAGTAGGATTGTATCGGAATGAACAAGGGGGTTTTGCTTGCCTGGCACTTCTGAAGATAACATTGAGTCTTCATCAGTGTCAACGATCACATCCTCGGTATCACGTCTATCGAGAGGGGACAAATACCGGCAACACAGAAGGAAACACAATCAATGCGATGCACAATATGATGCATGATCATGACATAGCAAAATGAATGTGTTTTGGGCTAATGCATCTAGCAACAAGTTAAATGAAGTTGGTTTGAATACAAGATTCAAATTCAAACTCCATATGTGATTATTTAAATGCCCTTTAATTGATTTGTGCTAAACAGCAGCTATAAGTTGTTCTAACATGCATGAAAATGGTACAGATGGATTCCTTGAATTTTTCTGATAATTTTTCATATATAATTTATTTCATTTGGAGTTACGGTTAATTTTCTATGATTTATTTAAGTTTTAGCTATTTTCTGGAATTTTCTGATTATTTAGAATTAAAATAATTCCAGAAAATGAATTATGGCGTCAGCATGTCATCACCTTGACGTCAGCTGGTCAACAGGGCGCCTCCAGGTCAAACCTGACCAGTGGGGTCCACTGGTCAGTGACCCTGGGCTGTTTAGTGTCAATGGCAGGTGGGGCCGGGTCAAAGGCCACGTCAGCAGAGTCAATGCTGACGGGTGGGGCCACTGGATTAGTTAAAAACTAAACAGAAACTAATCTATGATTAATTAGCAGGTGGGGCCCTGCTGTCAGTGTCACAAAGCGGTGATTAGTGGCTAATTAAGCCAGCCACGTCACTGGCCACCGGAGTTCGGCCGGCGGCGACCCGGAACGCGGCGGAAGTTCACCGGGGTTGCGCTACGGGCGACGGCTGGACGCGCGAAGGGCACCAGAAGGTAGCCCGTGCCCGTGCGCACCTAGGGGGGCCAACGGGAGGTGCGGGGGTGGACGGAGTCCGCCGGAGTGGAGCCCGAGGCGGCGGCCGGAGCTCGGGTGGGTGCGGGGTTAGTGCTGTGGCTTGCAAACAAGCTAGCTGCCACGCTAGCGTTGCTCCACGGGTCGTTGCGAGTGCAACGGACGCACGCGCGGGGCCGTTTGGTCACCGGGGCTTCGCCGGCGACGAGTCCGTGCGGCGGAGCGTCTCGGCTCCGGTAGAGGGGGCGGCTAGAGCTCGAAATCAAACTTGGGGTTAGGGGGAAACGGAGCAGGGACTCACGGGGATCGCGCAGGGAGGGTCAGCGAGCTCGGGGGCGCGCCGGAGTGGCCGAATTCGACGGAGAACGGCGCCGGGGCCGAAGCTTGGGGATGATGACGATGGCGGCTGCTCGGGGCCCTTCTGGTCGCGTGAGACGTCGAGGAGGTCGAGGGAGGCACTGCGGAGCTCTGGGAGGCGTCGGGGAGGCGAGAGGGGGATGGTGGCCGCGGCGAACGGCGTCGGTGGCGACGGCTCCGTTCGGGTCCGAGGTGCGGAGCGAGAGGGAGAGCAGGAGAAGGGGATGAGCACGGGAGGGAGTTGAGAGAGGCCTGAGGGGGTGCGTGGCATCCTTAGCCGATCCGGGGCGGGGCGGCAAGCAGGAGGTGGCTCGGGCGCGTGCGCGCGCGCTCCGGCCACGCGCCTCTGTCC